>NC_053447.1:40828665-40911550 GCF_007990345.1 Gossypium hirsutum
CTCTAAATTATCATTTTAAAATGATCCCAAGCTTCGTGAAAACTTTCTCCTTCTACTTGTTTAAACGTTGCAATCTCTCTCTTAATTTCATTATTTTACTGATAGGGGAGAACTTCTGTAAGAATTTTCCTACAAGTTCATCCATGTCATGATAGATCTTAACGCTTGCGAGTCTAACTAACAGAAAGAATTATCTATTAAGGAGAAGGGGAACAACCGAAGACAAATAGCGTCATTGGTGACCTCGTTATATTTAAAAGTATCACAAAGTTCAAAGAACCATTTTAAATGATGATTTGGGTCCTCTGTCGTCGTGCCTTTGAATTGCAAATTATTTTGGACCATCTGGATCATTGCTGGTTTGATCTAAAAATTATTAGTCATGATGGTTGACTTTGTTATACTTCCTTGAACCATCACCATACTTGGTAGTGTATAGCCCCTTGGAGTTCTTTCGTTGCACATTTTAATGCATACGTTTGAGACAGTATACACAGTTATAATAAATTAATAAGTAAGTAATAGTTATCGTCTCCATAGGGATTGCATATGTTAATCAAATAATTGCAAAATTAAAGTTTACAAGTTGGTAAGAAAACATAATATTATCATGTGATGGATAAAATTAATAGCAACTAACTGAAAATTAATTAATCTCAATTCAATGAATGATTAAAATGTATGAAATGGGCTTAGAAGCAAATTCACAACCTTCAACAATAATAACATGAATGAGCTAGAACAATTACAACATTTGACTCAATTCATCTTCCATCGTGTTTGGCATTGTTCCAGAAAATATTCTATGGCAGCTCGATCTTTCATGGCTTGAAACCAATTATAAGTCCTTTTGAAATCTTATACTTAGAAAAACATGCATACTACCATAATCATATTTTACTAAGGGCTTCTTAGAGTTTATGTTAAGTAACAGGGACGGATTAGGTTTGAAACAATTTAATTACACAAATCTAAAAGTTGGGCAATGTAATAGAGCTCTCTCGAGTTATTACGAACCTTTAATTTAATTAGGGTAGAATCTAAATTAAGCTTGCACCTTTTAATTATAGTGTCCATTAATCATCATCCAGCTAGGATTGATAAACTAATTCTAATGCATTCAATCACATTTTAATGAATGAAATACATGCATAAGTTTAATTGAAAGCATGAAGGATTGAGGCACAGAACATCATAAACATGAATGAAATAAACTTCATCAAATTAATGTAATCATTCTATCTAAATAAAATTAAGTTATCATTGTTACTGAGGAAAAACAAAAATAAATTGCAAACATGTTGAATAACAAGAGCAAAAAATAAAGATTAAGGAAGAAGAACTTTTTATGATTTTGAGGTTCTCCAAACCGATTGTAGTGGTTTCCTCCAATCTTTGTGATTGCTTCTTTGCAAAATGCTTCTCAAGGTGGCCGGGCAAAAGAGAATTTTCTCAAGGAATTGCTAGCTAAGGGGAATGTGGAGAATGAATGGTTTTATAAATGTAAAGGAGAGGAAAGGAGATGAGAGAATGTGAAAGAGATGAATCAGGGATGATGAAAGGTGAAGTGAAAGTTGGAATTTATAGTGGATGGAGGCTTGAGAGGTTGTTGAAGATTGGATGAAGATCCATTGATTTTCTCATTCCCATGTCTAGCCATGAATTGTGGGATGCGTGGTTGGGAAGTTGTTGATCGATTCTCCCTTGAGTCATGGAATGGGTTGGACGGTTTTTGAGATAGAACTTTGGGGATAATTTGTGATCTTTTTCCAAGTATAATGAACTTAATTTAATTATCCCAAAACATGACTTTGGACTGCTCTTGACGCTTGCCGAATTTAGGCTTCTCTTTCCCTTAACAGATGGTTTTGTGTCCCAATTTAAGTCACAATTAGATTTCTTTTTAGCAACCAACTTCAACTGGGTCAAGGCAAAATTTTTAAATTGAATCATGCTCTAGTTTTCCATATGACTTGTTCATGTGTGACATTTAATTTGCTTCCATGTTAGTCAATTCTATGGTCTACTGTAATATATTAAGCACTTTATTAAAGATGTACCAATATAACTTAAATTTATGCAAAATTAACTCTAACAATGAATAAAATTATAAACTTGCTAAAATCATGCTTAATGTCTTAATATGAATTAAATTAATATAATTTTCTAACAATATACTTGAAATTTGCTCAAATATTAAGTAAAAAAATTGCTAAATAAGTCTATATAATTTAGAGTTATCACACCCCCAAACTTAAACCATTGCTCGTCTCGAGTAATGCTTCATGCAAAGCAAGAATTTTGATAAGGTAATCTTGCAATATGTTTAAACAAAATCAGCTTTTGCACATAACCATACATCAATAAAGTTATGCTCACAAACTCTTTTTTTTGATAAGTCACTCTTATGTAAATGTTATTTCAAAATTTTGTATTGAGTATAAGAAAATGCTAACATAAATCATAGAGTGCATGCATTTTGAAGTCATACGTAGTATTCACAATTCAATAAATTTTCCCTATCAATTTAGACAAAATAATCACAAAGTTTAATTAGTGGTCTTCATATGTTGAACTTAGCAACTTCTTTCCACTAATGGTAAGGATAAAGAGATGTGAATTTTTAGGTTCAAAATCTTAACCCTATCTTTTTCTTGGATATTTTTGTGCACAACCTTCCTTCAATTGGGTATTTTAAACACCGCAAACTTATTTTGAACTCTTGCTCAATAATTTTTCAAGCATTTGAGCAAAATTTTCTTTGATTTTTTTGAATGAAATAAAGAACATGTAAATCTTTATGAATTTTCCCTCAAATTTTGATCACTAAGACATGTATAGTTAAGATTGGTGCAAAAATAGGATAAAACTTAAAGAGATGGTAATATGACTTATGATGTAGGTAATTCACAATAAAGTAGGCCATTTAGCTCAAATTAAAGTTTCAAGGGTTAAATTGATAAGGTAGGCTTGAAAGGCTTAAACGATCAAAAGAAAATGTGCCTAAGTCATATTTACATTCTTATGCCTCCTAGGATTTCGCCTAAAGAAAGTTACAATGACAATTATAAAGACTTAAACCTTCATGCATGTCTATTTCTAAGGAGATTAAATTTTCATGGCAAAAACTATATAAAACAAATGAATTAAATTTGTGAGGCTCAAAAAAGTGATGCATAATTGATCACAAAACGAGAATAGATTGAGTCGACCCCTGATTCAGACTTTCATGTTAATTTAGATGGTAGTTTGTACTTCAGAAATAGGATTTGTGTTCTAAAAAATTATGACGTTATTCAGAATATTTGACAGGAAGCTCACAACAGTAGCTTATCTATACATCCTGGTAGCAATAAAATGTACAGTGGTTTGAAATAGATGTACAGCTTGTCAGGTATGAAACGAGAGATTTCAAAATTTGTATCGTAATGTTTGATATGTCAGCAAGTCAAAGTTGAACATCAGGTACCTTCTGGTTTATTACACCTGTGATGATTCCAAAATGGAAATAGGAATGGGTTATGATGGATTTTGTATCAGGATTGCTTTCATCTCCATGAAAGAAAGATGTTTTTTAGGTCATTGTAGATCATTTGACTAAATTCGCACATTTCATTCTGATGCGTACAGATTATTCACTTGAGAAATTAGGAGAATTGTACGTTTCTGAAATTGTTAAACTGCACGGTGTGCCACTGTCTATTATCTCTGATAGGGATCCAAATTTTACTTCTCGATTACAGAGTAAATTGCATGAAGCTCTGGGTACTCGACTACATTTCAGTACAACATTTCATCCACAGACCGATAGTCAGTCTGAGCAAGTAATTCAAGTACTCGAGGATATGCTCTGATGTTTGAAGGTAACTAGGAGAAATTTCTTCCATTGTTTGAATTTTCCTATAATAACAGTTATCAAACAAGCATTAAAATGGTTCCGTACGAAGCTTTATATGGTCAGAAATGTTGGACTATTTTATATTAGACTAAGTTGAGCGAGAAAAAGCTTTTCGGTATTGATTTAATTCGAGACACTGAAGAAAAGGTCAAAGTAATACATGACAGTTTGGAAGCTGTTTCTAATCGTCAAAATCCTATGCGGATTTGAAAAAACAAGATATAGAATTTCAAGTCAGCGATAGAGTATTTCTAAAAGTATCACCTTGGAGAAAAGTTCTTACGTTTGGCTGAAAAGTGAAACTTCGTCCATGATTCATCGGACCGTATCAGATCATTGAGAGGATTGGACTAGTGGCTTATTTGCTAGCTTTCCCGTTAAATTTAGAGAAAATTTATAATGTGTTTCATGTATCAATGTTACGATGGTATCGGTCAGGCCTTTAACATGTGATTTCAACTATAGATGTTGAGATTCAGCCATATATGTCATATAATGAAGAACTGATCAGAATTTTAGCTCGAGAAGTTAAAGAATTAAGAAATTAAAATATAGCTTGAGTCAAGTTTCTCTAGCAACATCATGAAATTAAGAAAGCTATGTAGGAACTGGAAGAAGCTATGAAAGTGTAATACCCGAACCTATTTTCTAGTAAGATTTTTGGGGACAAAAATTCCTTTAGGTGGAGAGCTATAACATGCTATTTTAACTGATGTCAAAAATAATGGTTTTGGGAAAACAATTTCAATGAGTAAATTATTATTTTATTATTTATTTCGTGTCTACAAGATTGTATTCAAATTTCCTTAAGAAATTTTGAAGTTTACATAGTTAATTAAGTAAAAAAGGACTAAATCATAAAAGCTGTAAAAGTTCAGTTCTATTAGTTAAAAGGGTTAAATGGCTATGGAAAGGAAATTAAATGGACTTGAATGGTAAATATGTCATTAAATGGTTTAAATGAAATTTTGATAGTTTTTAAAGGTTAAAATGGTAATTGAGTAATTAAAAGAAAATTTACTTAAAGAAAGGTGAAACAAAGTTATCATCTTTCTCATTATCTTCTTGTCATGACCAAATTTCACCATTGAAAAGAGGGAAAGCTTTGGTTTTGTTTTCATCTTGCATGGTATGCATTCAAGCCCAGTTTTTAATGATTTTTATGTTTTTGAGTTCATTTTAGCTTAATCTAGCTAGCCCAGGGGTTAATTTGTAAAACTATTAAGGGTTAAGGGACTTACCATGAATGCTTTTGAATGATTTTTGATGTTAATTGATAAATTATGAATCCTTGTTGAAAAATAAACAAGTTTTGCTAAGTGATTTTTGACGAATTTTGGAAATAGGGATTAAATTATTAATGATATAAATCCTAGGGTTTTGTTGTGAATTGTTAATGATTATGAGCTACTTTAAGGTTCTTTGCAACATGGGTTAAGTTGGATTTAGGTTAAAATGGTTAGATTTTAAGTTATGAGGTGAAGAACTAAATTGTGAAAAGTTAAAATATTAGGGGAAATTTATACTTTTGCATAAATATGAATTATGGATTAAATTGAATTATATAAGTACTTAATTGAATGAAATTATTCATTTAGATCAAGATAAACCACATAAGTACTTAGATCGAGGAAAAGCTAAAGCTTTGGTCTAATTCGACCTTACTTTTACGCCCTGATTATCGAGGTAAGTTCGTGTGAATTACGATCATTTTATTATTACTCAAGTTAACTATTTATTATGTTGTTTATGTATAATTGAACTTGAATGTATATGTATCAATGCTATGATGAATTGATGGATAATAAGTACCGGTTGAACCTTTAGAATTCTTAGGATACAAATGACATGTCATTAGGGATTTCTTCTTTCGGGTGCTGGTCTTGAATGTCTCACCGATGGTTGAGGTCCTGCATTTGTTCTAAATTCTCTACAGCTCGTGTGAGCATCATCGTGTAGTTTACATTTCGAGTCACAGCTCGTTTGACCAGGCCCATTTCACAACTCGTGTAAGCACTGATGTAAAAGAAAGGTTACGATTATATGTAAAGGCACACTTCGTGTGATCTTTCGCACGTATCCGATGAAATTCTGGATGGTTCAATGGGTAAGAAAAGGGAACAAAATGGTAAGTATGTAAATGGATCCAACAATGACTTAATGAAAGGAATTATGAACTAAATAATTTGGTACATATGGAAAATTTCATATTGTATGGTTTTTTTCATTTGTGAAATAGACAAGTATACTAACTTGTGAGTTGGTGATGTTGTTTAGGCTTTTACTAAGCTTATGGAATTGGTGAGGAATTATGTTTAATCTTTAAATTGTATCAATGACATAGTAAGTTATGTTTTAGTTTATATAAGCTTACTATGCACTCGTTTCTAACGTAGTTTCCTTCCTTTGTTTTATAGTTTATCGGTAGCTTGATCGATTTGGAAGCTCGTTGGAGACCTATCACACTATGCAACATTCTTTTTGATAGTTATTGTGTATTTTGGACAAGGTTAATAATGACATGTATAGGATGTTTTGTAATGGTGATTTGGTATGTTTATGCTTTGAAGATTATGTTTGGTTGGTTCACTATGATGTATTACCAAGTTTTGTCATCTTGGTCACTTGCTAATGCTTGTAGATACTATTCTTTTTGGTATGATTAGAATGGTTTGAAAATGGTAATTTGTGGTATGTTTTGGTACATATTTGAACTCGGTTATCATGCATGAACTAAGGCAACATTGGCATGTTTTAATAGTTGATGTTGTGATATAATTGTGGTGCCTTTGAATGGCATATTGGTTAGTTGAGTTAGGGTGTCTAAAATGGCATGTTTATGTGGTTGTGAATGATGTTTACGTAACAGCCCATTTTTAGTGAAATTGGAACAGTGGTTTTGTCACCATAAATCTGAAGTCAAAAAATTTATTTTATTATTATTTTATGGTCTAGAGCATGATAGAATTACCGTATTAAAATTTTGTTAAGAAATTTTACCGTTTACATGCTCAATTTGATAAAAAGGACTAAATCACGTAAAGTACAAAAGTTGTGTTTTAATAGCTATAGAATTTTAAAGTGAAGGTCTTTATATGGTAATTAGACCATTAAATGTGATAGTGGATGTACATGGCTTGGAATTAGTGTAACTTTTAAAGTTAATTAAGGTTAATTTTGTAAATAAGTAATAAATGATAAAATAAATAAAACCAAATTTGCTATCATATTTATACATCTTTTTTTTTCAATAAAATATTGAAGGAAGAAAGCCATTTTTTCTCTTTATGGTTTGGCAAGCTTGTTTCCATCAACTAGGTATGTGTTTTGTCCCATTTTTGATAATTTCAATTTTTCCGGGGTCGTTATAGCTTAATCTAGCTAGCCCGAGGACTAATTTGTGAAATTGTTAAAGTATTTGTGTTTTTCCATTGATAAACATGTTAGGGTTTTGAAGTTTAATGGTAGAAAATGAATGGTTGTTAGATAAAGAACTTTTGTAAGGGAATTTTTGATGAAATTATCAATTAAGGATTAAATTGAAAAATGTGATAAATTGTGTGGTAAAATTATGAATTTGTGAAAAATGTGGGATGATATAAGAATGTATATAATTAGGCTATGATGGGTTGTAATGAAATTGTGCAAATTTCCATTTTTATGAAATAAGGACTAAATTGCAAAGAATTAAAAGTATAAGGGCAAAATGATAATTTTTCCAAAAATGTGAGTTGGACTAAATTGAATGAGAATTATATTGAAATGATTAAATTCATTCGTATATACCATGTAGACCTCGTACGGAGTTAGATCGAGGCAAAGAGAAAATATCAGATTAGTCGTCTTCGTATCTACGCACACTCGTCGAGGTAAGTTCGTGTAGTTAAATTGTGTAATTATATGCTTTGATTGAATTAGATGTATGTTATTTGCATTAATATCATATATGAATACCGATCACATATCCGATGACGTACAACGATTACCGAGCCTGTTTGAACCTTAGGAATTCATAGGATACAAATGACATGTCATTAGGGTTACCGATTTTAGCTCTTATGAGCTTACCGATACTCAGCTTGTATAAGCTTACCGTTATTCAGCTCAGATGAGCTTACTGTTATTCAGCTTGGAGGAGCTTACCATTATTCAACTCAGAGGAGGTTACCGTTTACAGCTCATATGAGCATACATGTACATGAATTGACGGATTACTGTTTAGTACACCTTGTGTGTACTACCCGCATATCCAACGATATTCTAAATGGTTCAACAGGCACTATTCTATACGAGATTACATAAGTTCAATATGAACTACTACAGGTATTTACATGAGATATATGAAAATGATTTGTTCATGATATATAGATACATGATGTGGAAATTATATGTACATGGAAGTTTGATTATTGTTGAGCTCATACATGTTTCTTGATATTTATATGAATTACATGACTAACATGGTTGATGAGGATATGTGCTTTGGCTTTTGGCCAAATTGAGTTTGGATATGCTTTGTATGCTTACCTGAATTATGACTAAATGGTAAGTTAAATTCTATGTTATATGAAGTTACTAAGCTTAAATGCTTACTGTATGTTATTTTCTGGGTTTTTAGTGATTCAAAAGCTCGTTTGGGTTGGAAGCTTGTCGGAGCTATATCACACTATCCATCAGCTCTTTTGGTACTTTCAGTTATAATGGCATGTATAGGTTATTTTGGCTAATGTTGACATATACTTGTTTTGTTGAGATTAGCCACTTATTTGTCTTGTGTTTGGTAAATTTTGATGTGTATACATATATGACCTTATCATATTTGATGTGTGTCTGAGATGATAGAATGATGGAAAGTAAAATGTTGTTTGAATATGTCTATAAGATATGTTATATACCTTGGTGTAATTTAGTGCTTTGTTATGGAAAACTTATAGGTGTAGTGATGTTAGTTAGAATGGTATATTTGGTACCATTTTGAATATTGGTATGTTTTGGTACGTAAGTTAAGTGACATGAAATGACGCAAAATGATTTACCTTGTGAATTGGTATTTTGGTACCAAATAGGTGAGCTTGATAAGTGACCTACATGATAGGTTTTGGTACAATTATGCATATATGTATTTGGTCATTTAGTTAAATTTGGATATATGGTTGACATGTTTATAAGTTGCCATATGAGGTGTCTAAGGGCATATTGGTTGTATGTATTGACAGTACATGTTTAAAGCTTGTTTATGCTTGTTTTGGATGCTTGATTATAGTTAACATATATGTGCATTTTTGGGAGTACGTTGATGTAATTTTTGGGTGAGAAATGTGGCTTGGAAAATGGCTTATTTTCGTTGACACGGGCAGTGACACGGGCTTGTGTCTCAGTCGTGTGTGACACATGGCCAGGTGACACTGACGTATGTCCCGTATATCTTTTAAAGAGTGCAAGTAAGTATGCTCACACGGCCTGACACACAGGCATGTGGCCTGGCTGTGTGGCCCAAGTCAGTGAATTACATGGGCACGGGCACGGGCTGGGACATGGCTATATGTCACTATTTTGAATGCTCACACGACCTGGCCACACAACCGTGTGACTTCTGCAGTTTTGAAAATTTTATAAGTTTTTGAAAAATTATCTGAATTTTTGATTTAGTCCCAATTTGTTTCTAAGGTGTATTTTGGGTCTCGACGGCTCGTATTAAGGACAATATGCATAATTATGATTGGTTTCTAACATGAATGCTATATTTTATGAAATGTTTAATTTTCTGTCTGCTTAAATTGTAAACTTTGGTAGTACTCTGTAACTCTGTTTCGACGACGAATTCGGGTTAGGGGTGTTACATTTTAAGTCCCTTGAATGTATGCTCAAATGGTATGATTTGTTAGGTGTGAATTGGTTATGAAATGGCTTGATTTTAGGTAAATTTTGGGCTCACAAGACCTAAGACATGGGCTGTCACACGGCCATGTGACAGACCCGGCCTAGCGATATGGTCATCTCTCATTTGTGAGTTCTTGGTGTTCAAGTTAGTGAGTTACACGGCTAAGCACATGGCCTAGCACACGAGCATGTGGGCATCTCAGTGAGTTACACGGGTGAGGACACGAGCTGAGAGATGGCTATGTGTCCCTTTTGAAAGTTACATTGCCTGGGGTGATTTCACATGGCCTGACTACTCGGCCGTGTGACCATTGTTTCCAATTTTTGCAACTTTACCCTAAACTTACTGTTTTGTTTCAAATTAGTCCTGAATTGCCTCAAAGTTATTTTTACGACCTCGAGGGCTCGATTTAGGGATAGAATGCATGTGAAGGAATGGATTATGATATGTTTAATTTATTTAAATATTATGATGTTACATGTTTCTGATTGCACGGTAATGCTCCGTAACCCTAATTCGGTGACGGAGATAGGTTAGGGTTGTTACACAGGAATCGAAAATTGGTAAAAAATTGAGAATGTTATTATAATACTGTTAATTATATCAAAATATCAGGAAATAACCTCAGAGTGAATAAGAAACTAGAATAATGAATTACTGGAATTAAATGATAAATAATAAAGGATTGATATGGCAAATAAAATAATGTGGTAATTCACAGAGAATATCAAGAGTATTTCTGATGTTGAATGAATAGGGTTGGAATTATTAAGGAGAAATGTTTAAATCAAGATAATGCCATGGCAAAATGTTGTCTAATCTACTACCCAGAGATTTGCTACTGTGACCTATCTCTTTTGATTGCTAGATCTTAAGCTAAAAGTCTAAGTTCATGTATGTCTACAGAACTTAGGATTGATAACTGCAATGAACGTCCTCTCTGTACAACTTGCAACATCTATGTCTAGAGTGCTACGAATATTCTATCGAGTATTCGCTTGCATCAAACGATTCAAGATCTAGTATTCTTAACCTTTTCAGAATTAAAAACACCTAAGAACAAAGCATACATTCAACTATGTCTAGAGCTTCCATGCATATATTTAAAATAAGCATGAATTGAATGTAATAATGATATAGGCTATCTCAAATCCTAGGCATTAAAGATGATAAAACATTTACCCGAACAACTCCAACCCAGAAAAGATTTAGTTCATGGGTGGAAAAGTAAACATCAAATTAGAATCATTCATCAACATTTCTCAATTAATTTTGAATCACAAAAAATTTAATCTAGAATAATAAAGGCAGAACTATAGGAAGTTAATTCCACACTCCAGCTTCTCTTTTATCTTCTGATTGTACGTGAATCCAAGATAGATTTTTTCCCCTTCCTCACATTTATATTTTTCTCTCTTTTAAGCTGCTACCCTTTCTTTCTCTAGAATTCTCCAATGGTGTTATTCTTTGCGTGGAGAGAGGGAATTATTTCACCAGTCTTTTTCTCACACTGATTCTTCTCTCTTTTTTCTTCTTCTCTCCCTTTCTTTTATTGGGTAGATCCGTCTCACCTCAGCACAAATTTTTTGTTCCTCTTTTCAGGATGGTTTTTTTGGTACACATCTAATTGGATGAGAGTGATGTAGATAGACTGCTAAGTCATCTTCCCAGAATTGCCATGGCAATTCTATTGGCAATCAATATTACCAATTTCCACGGTAATGTTTCACTTCCCTTTTTTTTCTGCATCCTCTTCATCCTTTTTTTCTACCTGCACCTGTGGTCACACAGAACCACACCTTTCCTCCCCAAGTGATACAAGTAACAAATAATGGCCAATGTAGCACAATCCAAGCTTTGTTATGCAATGTTTTAAAATTATCCTAAAAATGCAAAGGTATTTACTTAATTTCAAACAATTAATTCTATCTAGAGGCCTAAAATATAACTATTTTCAAGAGTTATCATACGTCTTCAAAAAATCTCTAAATTATTAGATGATTCAACTTGTGGTGGTTTCAGAAATTGTTGATTAAACCCTTGAGGTTGATTTAGTCTATGTTTCCTATAGTTGTTATTTGGCCCAGCTCCTTGGTTTCTCCAAGACAATTTTGGATGGTTTGGCCATGAAGGATTATAGAAGTTGGATTGTGGTCCCTGTCCACTTTATTTTGGTGTTGATTCTCTACATAATAAACTGACTCAAGATTTGATGGACAATTCTCAAAAGAATGACCATCCCTATAATAAACACAGGAAACAATATTAAATTAAAAAGGTGGTTGAGCTGCAACATGATTAAAATCGTTAGTAGTAAATTGTTTCAACATTAAAGAGATAAAAGATACCTAACCTAAGAGTGAGTGTGTCTATTTCATGCATTCTAGCTACTTGTCTTTCTAAAGCAGATCAATTTCTTGACCACTGGTAATTGTTATTAACTATTCTCTCGATGATCTTGTAAGCCTCATTATAACACTTTGATAAGAGAACACCATTCGCAGAGGCATCTACCACCAACCTTGTGTGTGCGTTGAGACTTTTATAAAATGTCTCCAATTGGATGCAATGTTGAATCCCACGGTGAGGGCATCTACAAAGTACCTCTTTGAATCTTTCCATACCTCGTATAAGGATTCATCATCCAATTGATGGAAAGTAGTGATCTTTTTCTACAACTTAGCATTTTTTTTAGGTGTGAAATGCCTTATCAAGAAACGTTCAGCTAATTCTTGCCATATATAGATTGAATTAGGTGGCAACGAATTAAGCCATGCTCGTGCTCAACCTCGCAATAAGTATGGAAACAAATTCATTCTCATTGCGTCTTTAGTCACTTCAGTAATCTTGAAGGAATCACTCACTCCATGAATAGTCGAAGGTGAAGGTATGTGTAACACCCCTAACCCGTATCTGTCACCTGAATAGCGTTTACGAAGCATTATTGTAAAAATGTAACTTTAAAAAATACATTTGAAAATTTTAATATAAACATATCATAATCCATTCGTATACATGCATATTATCCCTTAATCGAGCCCTCGAGGCCTTAGAAATACTTTAGAAACAATTTAGGACTAAATCGGAAACATTTGGAACATTTAAGAAAAAGCTAGAGAAATTAAGCTGCAGGGGTCACATGGTCGTGTGACTCACATGATTGAGACACACGCTCGTGTCTCAGGCCATGTAACAATCGAAATAAGGACACACGGTCATGTCCCAGCCCGTGTCTATACCGTGTAACTCTCTGAGTTGGGTCACACGACCAAGTGACATGCCCGTGTGTCAGGCCATGTAACACTTGAAACGGCCTCACACTCGTATGCAAGGTCGTGTGCTAGGCTGTGTAACTGCCTAACTTGTAACCTTTAAAAACTATAGGGGACACACGGCTGTGTTGCATGGCATAGAGCCATTAGTGCAATCTATGATTGGGGCTTCTGAGTGAGCTGTTGGTGCCAACACTACACTCACAAACCATGGGTTGTCACAGGATCATTTGTGAACTCTAAGTGGTAAACAGTTTAGTGGTGTTAGAGGGTCTGGTTCTACAAGGGCAAAATATTAGCTTGAAGGTGTTGAGCAAATAGCTTGTTCTGATGAAGAGAAGTTGGGATGCACTATGTATTTACTCATCGAAGAATCCCATCATTGGTGGAACACTACGAAGCAAGAAACTGCTGTAAACTGACTAAAATAGGAGTTCTTTTTAGGAAATTTTAGGAAAAATTTCTTGGGAGAGCAATATATGGAAGCTTACAAATGTAAATTTATCAATCTGGTACAAAGAGTGTTGTCTGTGGCTGAATACAAGGTAAAATTGTACGACTAAGCTAGTACACTACCAAAATGGTCATACAGGAGAATGATCATTGTCATAGGTTTCCCTTTGGGTTGCATCACGATATCCAACTTTCCTAGTGACCCACAATACCTTAAACTTTAACCAACTGGTTGACAAAGCCAAAGCCATCGATGAGGTAAAGGCTCTGCGAACTAAGGTTGAAGCAAGAAGGTAAGTGTCTAAACGAGCATCCAAAAGGGACTGTGACTTGGAAAATTTTTGCAGGAATGTTATGTGAAGTTTTGAATCGGACCATTTACAATAACAAAACAACACCCATGATGGAAAGGAGGGTCCATACAAGTCTGCGAGCTAGCCACTTTGTGAGCATTATGAGCGAAGGCATCCCGGTGAATGTTAAAAACTGATTGGGGGCTGTTTGAAGTGTGGATCCAAGGATCGCTTAATAAAGTATTATCCAGAATGACAGGAGAGATCACAAGCTTAGACTGCAACCCCTACTCAAGTGTGAGCTGATACGTGTGGACGAGCAAGAGGTAAAGGTGGTGAAACAAGACAAGTTGGGCAGCGAACTTTGGCTCACACTATTGCGACCCAAGATGAGGTAGGAGTTCTCACACAAGTCTATACTGTGAGGGAACCACATGAGCAAGGTGCTACCAATGTCATTATAGGTACATTCACTCTACAAACTATTTCATTGTTTTCCTTGATTGATTTTGGTTCCATTCACTCGTTTGTTTTAAGCGAGCTAGCTTCTGAGTTGGGAATCTTGTAGAAACCATTAATAGGGTCTGACGGTCACTAGTTTATTTAGGAACAGTATGTTGGTTAACAGACTGTAACGTAGGTGTCCTTTGATGATTCAAGGACAAGTCTTCTATGCAAACTTGACGGAGTTGCCATTCTTTGGGTTCAATGTAATATTTGGAATGGATTGGCTGACTCAAGATAAAGCCAACATTGACTTCAAGCTGAAACGAGTCACCTTGCTAAGCAATAAAGACAGGGAGATTGTTGTGGATGGTGAGAAAGCTCAATTTATGTTTAACATGGTCTTGATGTTGAGGCAGAAAATATGTTGGGAAAAGGCTGCGAAGCCTATCTCGCTTTTGTGATGGGTTCACAGGACATGGAGAAATGGGTTCGCGAGATACGAATTGTGAAAGAATTTCCTCATGTGCTTCTTGATGAGTTACATGGGTTAGCCTCTAGACTGCGAAGTGGAGTTCGCCATCGAGTTGTACCCTGGTAGTTCGCCAGTGTCTATTACATAGTATTGCATGGCACTAAAAGAGCTTAAGTAGCTTAAGATGCAAGTTCAAGGGTTGCTTGATAGAGGCTTTATTCGACCAAGCATATAGTCTTGGAGTTCGTCAGTGCTATTTGTGAATAAAAAGGATGGTAGTCTAAGGATGTGCATAAATTATAGACAGTTGAATAAATTGACTATAAAAAACAAGTACCCTCTGCCAAGATTTGATGATTTGTTTGACCAGTTGCAGGGTGCCACAGTGTTTTTGAAGATCGATTTGAGATTTGGTTACTACCAACTCAATGTGAAGTAGTCTGATGTTTTGAAGACATCATTTAGAATGAGGTATGGGCACTATGAGTTTCTGGTGATGCCCTTTGGGTTAATAAATGCATCTGTTGCATTCATGGACCTAATGAATTGAGTGTTCTAGGAATACCTGAATCGTTGTATGGTGGTATTCATAGATTAAATTTTGGTGTATTTGCAAACTGAAGAATACCACAATGTTCATTTACGAGCTATGTTGCAAATGCTGCTAGAGAAGCAACTGTTTATGAAGTTTAGGAAGTGAGAGTTTTGGCTTAAGGAAGTCACATTTTGGGGCACTAGTTCCAACTAAAGGGGTTCAGTTGGACCCAAAGATAATCGAAGGCATTATGGGGTGGAGATCACCAAGTGTTACTGAAGTATAAAGCTTTTTAAGGCTTGTAGGGTATTATCGCAAGTTTGTTGAAGGGTTTGCCAAAATAGTAGCACCCTTAACAAAGTTGGTTCAAAAGAAAGAAAAGTTCGAATGGACAGAAGAAAGACAATAGAGCTTCGAAAAACTTAAGGCGATCTTCACCAAAGCACCTATCTTGATTCAACTAGAACCATAGAAGGAATTTGTGGTTTATAGTGACGCGTCACACACAAGGCGAGTATACATGCTAATGTAGGAAGGGAAGGTGGTAGCTTATTCTTTTAGGCAACTAAATATCCATGAACGTAACTACCCAAAGCATGATTTGGTGTTAGTAGCACTGGTGTTCACACTCAATATTTAGTGACACTACTTGTATGGTGAAAAATGTATCATTTATACAGACCACAAGAGTCTCAAGTACTTGCTCATGCAGAAGGAGATGAACTTATGACATAGAAGGAGATTGAGTTGTTTTAGGACTATGAATGTATAATAGAGTATCACTTTGGGAAGGCAAATGTGGTAGTTGATGCATTAAATAGGAAGTTAGTATGTGATTTGCAAGCACTATTCGCACAGCTAAGTGTGACAAGTGAATGGAGATTGCTAGCGAAACTGGAACCGATACCAACTTTGTTATAGCAAATCAAAGAGAATCAAACCTCAAATGAAGAGTTGCCAAGAGGATTTTGCACTAACGATGAAGGAGTACTCTTTTTTCGTGGAAGGCTTTCTATACCAGATGATAAAAACTACAACATGGTATCCTTAGTGAACCTCACAATAGTTTGTATGCAATGCACCCAAGAAGTAATAAGATGTATCATGACCTCTGAAAACTCTATTGGTTGCCTAGTTTGAAGTAAGTTGTTACATAATTTGTAGTGAAGTACCTAAATTTTCATAAAGTCAAATCAAAGCATCAGTATCCTTCCCGATTGCTTCAACCACTCAATCATCCAGAGTGGAATTAGGAAATAATCACTACGGATTTTGTGTCAGGTTTTCCACTGACTACGACCAAGAAGGATGCTATTTGAGTGATTATAGATCGCCTCACAAAGAGTTCACATTTCCTAGTTGTTCATGCAAGTTACACTTTGAAAAGGCTCGTAGAGCTTTACATCACTAAGATAGTTAGACTGTTAGAGTATGCCCAAAGATCAATCGTGAGATGGTTGTAGTAACATACTTGATTTATCATGTTTATTAATATAAGGTGTTACCATTATTATTTCAGTTTATTTTCTGTGTGTATAAATAAATTGTTTTATAATAATGCCTTGAGAATAATATGATTATTCTTAAAAGATCCTTAGTCAAGTATTATTGTCGGATAGGACAATGATAATGTAATAAGACTAATATGTAGTTGATTGATGATAAAGAGTTGTCATTGATATGGAGTGTCAGAATCGATTCATGAATATGTGTGTTAAAGAACAACATATTGGACTGACCTGTTATGAGTATGTTTCTTGGATTATTATGTAATTGTCACGACATTACTCATAGTGATTAATATGTATATGATCCTCAGACTTGAGATCATCATAATCCCAACATCGTGAGTAGTATATTTTGATACAGTCAAACGTACACCATAACTGGTTGTTCTATAAAGGCTGATGTTGGATATACCACAATCTATGTGGAGGGATATGGTTGATCGATATAAGATAAGTCCCTCCTACATAATGGGAGTAATATCTTAGGCCACTTAATTAAGTGAGACTAGAAATGCATGGCCATGCTCAAATAAGCTGATATGAGATGTCATACTTATTTGTATATCATGGTCTACTTAAGATTTCAAGGAACATGGAATGGACTATACAAGTGTGACTATTCCATGACTTGTGTTCAATCCGGAGATAAAGGACTTAAGGATTAGTGCATGAAAAGATTAATCATAAAAAGGTTATGCCGAATCATGATTTATTGTGACTTAGGTAGCAATGATGCATTGCTAGGTGCCACTCATTGTTTGTAACATTGGAATCATTCTAACATTACTGCTAACGTTACAAGAACCTACAGGGTCACACCTTATAGTTGAAATGAACGGAATAAAACATAATTGGTATTGTGTTTGGTTGTCACATGAATTAAATTAATTATAGAATTAATTTAATTGGATAATCAAATATTGTTGTTGTACACATAATGAGAATATGATTTTGGTTCGTATATAAATAAATATAGTTTACCGAAATCTTTATTATAATTAATGTAATTATAATTTTGGGTTTTTTAAACATTATTATATTTATTTAATTTTGAGAAACCCTAAAAAATAATAAGATATAAAATCTCGTTTTTCTTTGCTTGGTGAGTCTAGCAGCCATCAAAGCAGAGTCTTCTCCAAAACTATTTGGGGATTCCTTCTGTTCATAGTCAACTTGATGGATTACGTAGAGGTCGGAGTCATCAAAGATTACGGCTTGGTTTGATATGTGATCAAATTACTCATTGTCGAGGTGTCGCTGTGTACTCAGAATCACCATTCGATAATTTCGAAATCCTTTTTCACCCCAATTCATTCCTCAGACATGGGTCCATGGTTAGGATCGCCGGGTGTTTTATTTTTCCGCTGCGCCGTAGGGGTGTCGGTGTTCCAACAGTGGTATCAGAGCCACTTGTGTGATATGGACTCGGGTTTCAATACTTGGGTGATGCAATTGTATGAGATGCATGCTTTAATTTTATTAACTTTTCTACTGTTTAAATTGTTTAAGAGTAACCTGATAACCGTTCCTTTTGACAATGGATTAAATGTTAATCATGGTGTTATGGCCTATTCGATTTTATGTTATTACTGTTAAGTGTTAATAGATCTATAATGGTACGATGGTGGTGTTGACAGTTTCCAGTAAGAGTTAACTGGTTACTGGAACAAGGGTTGTTCCGGCATGAAACCTCAAGGATTAAAATCCCGAAAACACGATTCTGTTGATAAAAGTTATCAAATTGTGAGGTTTCATTTGAATGGGGTATGCGGTTTCATCTTCTTAAAGTATGTTTTATAATAAATAAACTTGGTGGTCCATAAAAGTTGAAAGGATATGTTATAATTCACCTCAACAAAGTGTTTAATTATGTATGCTATTTTTGACATGAACGGTGTTTGAAATGCATAGTTATAGCCTGATGGCCCATTTGATAAAAGGTTGTAATTTTATAAATACGGCCTGCGTGTCGTGCCTTACTACTATTCTCTTGTATTTCTCTTCTCATCTTACTCCCTCGTATGTAAAATGAGTTTCTGCATATTGTAATGTGCAAGAGTTGTTGTGGGATAGTCGAGAAGGAAGATGGGCCAACCAGTGTGGACCGATAGCTTGAGAAACGGCTTACACCTTTAGGTTTCCTTTTGGTTCTCCCATTGGCTTGGGTTGCACCACCTTAGTTTATGGGCTATAACTATTGCATATATTTATAGGTTTATTCATGTATGAGATGCTATGGATGTGTAAAGCATGCCAAATTTTAAATATGTTAAAATTTGATAATAATAAACCACATTAATTGATGAGATCAATTAAATGGCTAAATGGACTAAAATAAACCATAATTGGTGAGATGGAACGATCTTAATAAAATCCCTCTATTAAAATATTAAGACAACATAGCCTTCCAATTTTGCCCTCATTAAGGCCTCGATCAATACTATGTAGGTTCTGCTCAAGCGAAGTACTAGTATTTATCTTGGTTAAACGCGAAGAATAAACAAGTGATATTCGCTGGTTAAAATTGGTTAATGACTTAACTAGGTTATTCTAATAGGATTAGAAACCTAGAGGCAAGTAATTTGGATAAATCATAAGATGATTAGAACAAGAGTTGTTCACCAAAATTTAGGAGTTACATATGATGTAATTAGCAAGTGTTGCTTACCTAGATAACCATAATCTTGAGAGTAAAGCCAAAACTGACTTAAGAGGTGGTGAAATATGGATCCTTAACCCACTTGAAATATTTTCGAGAAAGTCTTTTCGAAACTAATATATGAGGGTATTAATTTTTTAATAAAATAGTGCGAACATCATTTAATAAAATCCTTTTAATGATTGATATAAATTTGATAAATTTTCACACGCATATTTTATTGTTGTAGATATGTTATGGCTGCAAACAGTAATACACTCTCATTGCGATCAGTCCTTGAGAAGGACAAATTGAATGGTTTAAATTTTCTTGACTGGTTCCATAACTTTAGGATTGTCCTTAATCAAGAACGAAAATTATATGTCATTGAACAACCGATTCCTAACGAACCACCCACTAATGCCTCGAGGTTGATAGAGATGCTTACAAGAAGCACCTCGATGACATGGTAGACGTTGGATGTCTTATTCTTGCCACTATGAGTCCTGAGCTTCAGAAACAACATGAAGATATGGTTTATTATGAAATGATTGAGCACCTAAAAGAACTTTATCAGGGGCAAGCACGGCAAGAGAGGTTCGATTTCTCTAAGCCCTATTCCAATGTAAGATGGCTGAAGGAAGCCCAGTAGGACCTTATGTCCTTAAGATGATTAGCTATATTGAAAGCCTATCTAAGCTTGGGTTTCCATTGAGCCAAGAGTTGGCCACTGGTGTTAATCTACAATTGTTGCCAGATAGCTACAACCAGTTTTTCCTCAATTTCAATATGAATGAAATTGATAAGACTCTACCACAGTTGCTCAGTATGTTACGAACTGCTGAAGGCAACATGAAAAAGGTTGGACCCAAGCCTATACTGATGGTCCGTAATAACAAGGGCAAGGGAAAGGCCAAAGTTCAGACAAAGCCCAATGGCAAAGGTAGGCCAAAGCTTGGAAAAGTAAAGGCTGTATTTAAACCTAAAGGTGGGGTGCTAAGGAAGGAAACTGTTTTCATTGTGGTGTGACTTGACATTGGAAGCGAAACTGCCCTATCTATCTTGAGGAAGTCAAGAAGGCCAAAATAAGCGAAACATCTGCTTCAGGTATTTATGTTATTGATATTAATTTATCAACTACTACTTCATGGGTATTAGATACTAGTTGTGGTTCTCACATTTGTACTTCTATACAGGGACTGCAAAGGAGTAGGACTTTAGCTAGAGGAGATGTGGACCTACGAGTTGGAAATGGTGCAAAAGTTGCTGCATTAGCTGTGGGAACATATAATTTATCTTTGCCTAGTGGACTTGGTTTATGTTTAGAGGATTGCTATTATGTGCCCAATTTGACTAAAAACATTATTTCAATTTCTTGTTTAGACAAAATTGGTTTTGAGATAATTATTAAGAATAATTGTTGTTCATTTTATCTCAATAATGTTTTCTATGGTTCGACACAATTGATTAATGGCCTCTATATTTTAGATCAAATGAATATCATTTACAACATAGATACTAAAAGATCAAAAATAAATGACTCAAATCAAACTTATCTATGGCATTGTCGTTTGGGCCACATAAGTGAGGAACGCATATCCAAGCTCCATAAAGATGGTCTCTTGGATTCATTTATTTTTCAACAATTTGAAGTATGTGAATCTTGCTTATTGGGAAAAAAGACTAAATCTCCTTTTACTGGTAAAAGTGAACGAGCTAGTGATTTATTGGGCCTAATACATTTTGATGTATGTGGGCCAATAAATACACAGGCTAGAGGAGGATTTCACTATTTCATTACTTTCACTGATGGTTTCAGTAGAAATGGGTATGTCTATCTCATGTTCCATAAGTCTGAATCCCTTGAAAAGTTCAAGGAATTCAAAAATGAAGTACAAAATCAACTAGGCAAAACTATCAAGACACTTTGATCTGATCGAGGTGGGGAGTATTTAAGCTTAGAGTTTGATGATCTTTTGAAGCAATGTGGGATTGTCTCACAACTTACTCTTCCTGGTACTCCTCAATGGAATGGAGTTTCTAAGAGAAGAAATCAAACTTTGTTAGACATGGTTCGATCCATGATGAGTCATGTTGATCTGCCGACTTCCTTTTGGGGACATGCATTTGAGACAGTTGCTTTCACACTAAATCATGTTCCATCTAAATCGGTTCAAAAGACGCCATATGAGATGTGGACTTGGAAATGTCTCAGTATGTCTTTTATTAAAATTTGGGGTTGCGAAGCTATGTTAAACGTCAGATGTCTACTAAGCTTGAACCCAAATCTGAAAAGTGTGCTTTTGTGAGGTATCCAAAAGAAACCAAAGGATATTATTTCTTTAATCCCACTGAGAAGAAAATACTTGTTGCTCAGACTGGTGTCTTCCTAGAGAGAGAATTTGTTTCTAGAAAAGGACGTGGAAAAAAGATTGAACTTGAAGAACTTCGAGACTCACAAATTACCATTGAACCAGAGATAGAACAACAGCTAGTTCCACAAGGAATTAAGGAACAAGTAAATGCTGTAGAAACACAACCACCGCGTAGATCTTTAAGAGAATGCCAAGCACCTGAGAGATATAGATTTCTCATTACAACGCATGGTGACGTTCTACTTATAGATCAAGATGAGCCTAGGACTTATCAAGAAGCGGTGACGAGCCCAGAGTCTAAAAAATGGCTTGAGGCCATGAGATCTGAGATGGATTCCATGTATGAAAACCAAGTATGGGCTTTGGTTGACCCACCCGAAGGGGTTAAGCCCATAGGGTGCAAGTGGGTTTTCAAAAAGAAAACCGACATGGATCGTAATGTACAAACATACAAGGGGCGATTAGTCGCTAAAGGTTTTCGCCAAGTTCATGGTGTTGACTATGATGAAACCTTTTATCATGTAGCTATGTTTAAATCCATCAAGATCTTACTCGCTATAGCTATATTTCATGACTATGAAATCTGGCAGATGGACGTCAAAATAGCTTTCCTTAACAGGAAACTTGAAGAGGATGTGTACATGACACAACCTGAAGGTTTTGTCAATCCAAAGGATGCTAGAAAGGTATGTAAGCTACAAAGATCAATTTATGGATTAAAACAAGCTTCTCGAAGTTGGAATCTTCGTTTTAACGATGCAATCAAAGAGTTTGGTTTTATCAAAAATGAAGATGAGCCATGTGTTTACAAGAAAGTTAGTGGGAGCACTATAACATTCTTGGTACTGTATGTAGATGACATACTTGTGATTCGTCAATTTGGGCAGATGCACAAGTTCTCTTGCGAGGCATGATTAACTTGATCATAAGATGATAACAATTATTTTCTCAAAAAATTAATTAATATAAAATATTAATAATTCAATAAATTGAAAAATAAGATAATAAAATTAAAATTTAGGAGAAAAATTGGTCTTACCACCTTTTTTTGTAAAAATTAAGAGCTCTTAAGAAAAATAATTTTGAATCAAAAGATGGCAAATTAAAATAGGTTGAGGGGTTTTTGGCTAAGGATGGGTGAAAGGGTGGTGTGCCGCTTGGGTTTGCAAGGCAGCAACGCACAGTAAGGGGTGGATGTGAGTAACGTGCGGATTGTTGAGGAGGCCTAGTGTGGGCACGCGCGGGGTGCTGCTGACCGATCTCTTAGGTGATGCTGTGGCTAGGGAATTGTTAGGAGGTTTTGGCACTTAAGGGTTTTGGTGTTTTTGGAGGGAATGGTGTATGAATGAAAAAAACAGAATAGATGGGTGGAATTTATAGTGAAAGGAGTAGGAGCTAGAGTAGAATTCTTAAAAATTCTAAGTTCTAATTCTACTCAAAGTAAATAACAATTAATAATTAATATAGAGCATATTAAATTATTATTTGCTATTAATTTATTAAGATAAAAACTTATCGAATAAAATATGATTAAATTAAAACTAATCCTAACTCTAAATAAAGCTGATAATAATTAATATATATTATAATGGATATAATTATATATTAATAATTATCATCTTTTCTTTTTTCTTATTTTTATTGAACTAAAAACATTTATTCAATATGCTTTTTGAAAATATTTACAAAAAATGGCATCTAATCTTTAATATTTACAAAAAGAGCAACTAAATTTAAAAATAATTCAATTGAGTTCCTAGACTTAATGAAAATTCAAAATTGAGTTGCAACATAAAACTTGGATCAAAATTGACCCTTTTATGTGAAAAACTAAAATTTATTTTGTCATTTAGGGAATAATTTCTTGGGAAATTATGTTAAAATCAATTCCCAGGAAAGATTGGAGGGGTCACAAGCGGTCTCACTTAAGTTCCAATCTCCTAGACAGAATTTATTTAAATATACTAATCCCGAAAATATACCCTAAATCATTTAATCAGACAGAAGAACAAGAAAAATCAAATATCTGATAAAATGAACGAGATTTGATTCCGTTCAATTTTATCTCCCAGTAATGTTTCAAGCGTTGAACATTAACTTGAAAATTACCTCCCTTACCTTGAAGTTCAACAACTCCGTATGGATAGACTCAATGAATCATAAATGGACAGGACCAACGTGATTTTAACTTACCTAGAAAGAACCTTAATCTAGAATTGAATAACAAGACTTGTTGACCTGCTTCAAATTCTTGAACTTGTATGTGCTTGTCATGCCATTTCTTAAGTCTCTCCTTAAGTAATTTGGCATTCTAGTATGAAGGCATTCAGAATTCTTCTAGCTTGTTAAGTTGAAGCATCTGTTTCTCTTTGGCACTTTTAAGATCCAATTTGAGTCGTTAGAGAGCCCAGTAAGCTTTGTGTTCTAACACCAAGGGTAGATGGCAGGCTTTCCCAAACACTAACCTATAGGGTGACATCCCTAAAGGTGTCTTGTATGCTGTCTTGTAAGCCCATAAAGCATCATCCAATCTTTTTGACCAACCTCGTCGATTCGGGCAAACTACCTTCTCAAGTATGCATTTGATCTCCTTGTTTACCAGTTCAGCTTGCCCATTCGTCTGCAAATGGTAAGCTACAGCAACCTTGTGTTTCACTCTATGTTTATCTAATAACCATTTCAACCCCTTGTTCACAAAATGGGACCCTTCATCACTGATGATGGCTCTTGGGGTTCTAAACCTTGTGAACACATGTTTCTGCAAAAACTTTATTACAACCTTAGCATCCTTTGTTAGATATGTCTCTACTTCAACCCACTTACACACATAGTCTACTGCTACTAATATGTACTTGTGACCAAAAGACGAAGGGAAAGGACTGAGAAAGTCAATACCCCAAACGTCAAATAATTCTACCTTAATGATATTTGTTCAAGGCATCTCATTTCTGTTGATGACATTTTTGACCCTTTGACATCGATCACAACTCTTTACGTAAGCATAGGCATCTTTGAATAGTGTTGGCCAAAAGAATCCGGCTTGCAATACCTTGGCTGCAGTACGTGTACCTCTAAAGTGTCACCCACTCTGAGCTGAGTGATAATGGTATAAAATCTTATATACTTCATCTTCTGCCACGCATCTCTTGATCACTTGATCTGCACATTTTTTAAACAAACATGGTTCTTCCTAGAAATAGTACTTCACACAGTTCTTCACATTAATGATACGTCTTATCAATCGGCATCAAACCACAAGCTAAAAAGTTAGCAATATCAGCAAGCCAAGGGGTATTATGGACATGATTTACCTTCAATTTGTGTTCATCTGGAAACATCTCTCAAATTGGTATAAGAGGAGAGTTCCCTTCTTGTAGCTCCAATCTGGACAATTGGTATGCTACTTTGTTTTCCAGTCCCTTTCGTTCTTGAATTTCTAGATCGAACTCTTGAAGTAGAAGTACCCATCGAATCAGTCTTGGCTTAGCGTCTTTCTTGGCAAATAAATACTTAATTGATGAGTGGTCTGTATAAACAGTCACTTTGGTACCTACAAGATAAGATCGGAACTTGTCAAAAGTAAACACAATAGCAAGTAACTCTTTTTATGTTATCGTGTAATTCAGTTGAGCTCCTATCAGAGTCTGGCTCGCATAGTAGATGGGATGAAAAACTTTGTTCCTTCGCTGACCCATGATAGCTCCGGTTGTGGAGTCACTTGCGTCACACATCAATTCCAATGGCAAATCCCAGTCTGGTGTTACTATTATGGGTGCCGAGACTAATCGACTCTTCAAATCGTTGAAAGCTCTTAAGCAGTCCTCAACAAATTTAAACGCCGTGTCCTTCTCCAATAATTTGCTTAAGGGTTTAGTAACTTTGGAGAAGTCCTTGATGAATCTTTGATAGAAACCGGCGTGGCCCAAAAAAGCTCTTAACACCCTTTACAGATATTGGAGGTGGGAGTTTCTCAATAACATCTACCTTTGCTTTATCTACCTCGATTCCATGTCTTATTATCTGATGTCCTAGAATAATACCTTCTCGTACCATGAAATGACACTTTTCCCAATTAAGTACAAGGTTTGTTTCTTCGTATCGCCTTAATACCTTGGCTAGATTGGCTAGGAAATCATTATATATATCTCCGAATACTGAAAAATCATCCATAAAAACTTCCAAATATTTCTCAACCATGTCAGTAAAAATAGACATCATACATCTTTGAAATGTAGCTGGTGCATTGCATAAACCAAATGGCATGCGCCTAAATGCAAATGTACCGTACGGGCAGGTGAATGTTGTCTCGTGCTAATCTTCCGGTGCTACTGTAATCTAATTATACCCCGAGTATCCATCGAGAAAATAGTAATAGTCTTGCCCTATGAGTCTATCTAGCATCTAGTCCAAAAACGGTAAAGGAAAGTGATCTTTCCTAGTTGCCTTATTCAGCTTCCGGCAATTGATGCAAATTCTCCATCCCGTAACTGTTCTAGTCGATATCAACTTGTTATTCTCATTTTCAATGACCGTGATACCTCCTTTCTTTGGCACGCACTGGACCGGACTTACCCATGAACTATCTGAGATGGGGTAAATTATACCCGCATCTAACCACTTGATGATTTCTTTCTTGACTACATCCTTCATGATGGGGTTTAGTCTACGTTGTCCATCAATCGTCCCTTTTTCACCATCATCTAAGATAATGTTGTGTATGCATACAGATGGACTAATTCCATGAATATCGGCTATGGTCCATCCGATAGCCTTCTTGAATTTTTTCAACACCGAGATGAGTTTCTCTTCTTGCTCAGTAGTTAGTTCTACTGAAACAATCACAAGTAGAGTAGAAGAGTTACCTAAATAAACATATTTCAAATGTGAGGGAAGTACCTTCAGTTCTAATTTAGGTGGCTCCTCGATTGATGCTTTTGGCTAGGCATAATCCCTTTTCTCTAACTCCAAAGACTCAAAGTGGGATTGAGGATTAAATCCCCTTCAATTAGCTTCTAACAAAGCTAAGTATTCATCCTCCTCTTCATCATTTGGAGGATCTGATGTCAAAATTTGTTCCAATGGTTCCTCAACATAATTGAGTTCCTTCTCCATGATTAAATCCTCTAAATTGGACACTACAGAATAGTCATCAATTGTGTCAGTAAATCGCATGGACCTAAAAACGTTAAATGTTACCTGATCATCCTGAACACGCACAGTAAGCTCGCCCTTTTGCACATCAATAAGGGTCCTTCTGGTTGCTAAGATTGGTCTTCCTAGGATGATTGGCATTTCTTTGTTTGCTTCAAAGTCTAGAATCACAAAGTCAGTAAGAAAGATAAATTTGTCTACACGTACCAATACGTTCTCAATTTTTCCTTCTGGATGTGCTAAAGAATGATCTACTAAGTGAAGTGTAACCGTAGTAGGTCTAACTTCACCTATCCCCAACTTCTTAAATGTTAACATGGGCATCAAGCTGATACTCACACCCAAGTCACATAGTGCTTTACCACAATATGTTGCTCCAATATTGCAAGGTATGGTAAATCATCCAGGATCCTTCAATTTTGGGGGTAGTTTGTCTTGAAGATATGCACTGCATTCCTTCATTAGGGTTACCGTCACAAATTCTCCAAGCCTTCATTTTTTAGATGATAGGATATCCTTCATGAATTTGACGTAGTTCGACATTTGTTCAAGTGCTTCAACCAACAGGATGTTGATATGAAGTTGCTTGAGTACGTCTAGGAACTTCTTGAATTGAATTTCCTGCTTCTGCTTTCAAAGTCTTTGAGGGTAGAGTGGTGGAGGTTTCTTTACTGGAATTGGTTGATTCATTTTCTGTAGCAATTTTGCATCTAACAAAGTTATTAGTTTATCAAAATTAGATCATTCAGAAGTTACCTTGTCAGATTTTGCAGATTCAATTTCTGGTGAACCAGGAATTTCAACACTCTGTTAAACTTCCTCTGAGTCTTGAGCATCAGTTGGCACCTTCTCAACTTCAACAAAATTGGGCTCTAAAGTCTTTCCATTCTTCAATTTTAATGCTTTACAATGCTCCTTCTTTGGATTCCTCTGATTCTCCGTATCACTAGGTAAAGCACCTTGTGGTTGGTTTCTGAGTTCAGTTGCAAGCTGTCCCATTTGATTCTCCAAAATCCTTAGAGTGGCATCATTTTTCACCCTGTATTCCTTTAATAGATTCTCTAAGATATTGGATGGTTCAGCTTAGGTTGGTTTCTGAGCTTGTTGGGAAAAACTAGGTGGCAAGGTTGATCTAGGTTGGACACAATTGTTACTGGTTCTTACCCCTTAGTTACTCCAGGAAAAATTTAGGTGGTTTTGCCATGATGGGTAATAGAAATTGGATTGCATCCCTTACCTTCCTCGATTTTAGTTCTGGTTACCCATGTAATACACAGATTCTCTGTTCGATGGACATTCTTTGAACAAATGTCCTTCCCTACAATAAACCCAGGCTACATTTTCAAATTGATTTAGTGGCTGTGCTGCAAAAATATTACACCCATTAGTAGTAAGATTTTTTAACATTGAGGATATTGATGATACATGAGATGTGAAAGAAGTAAGAGCGTCTACTTCATGTATTCCAGCGACTCATCTTCCGGACACTGCTCGATTTGTTGGCCATCGATAATTGCTGCTGGCAATCCTCTCAATGATTTCATAAGACTCATTATAAGACTTAGAAAGGAGAGCATCATTAGTAGAAGCGTCCACTACCATCCTATGCACTATGGGATTCCGTGATGAGGGCACTTTTGTAATAATTCTTTGTACCTTTCCCATGCCTCATACCATCATCCATTTGTTGGAAAGCAATGATCTCATTCTTCAATTTAGCATTCTTTCTAGGCGGGAAATACTTCATAATGAACTTTTCTACTAACTCCTGCCATGTTGAAATTGAGTTTGGTGGTAATGAGTTCAACTAAGCTCGAGCTCTGTCCCTTAGTGAATATGGGAACAGCTTCAATCATAATGCATCTTAGGGTACTCTGGCTAACTTGAAAGAATCACTCACTTCCATAAACAGTCGTAAGTGTATGTGAGGATCTCCGGTAGGCATTCCACTGAATTGGCCCACTGTTTGAACATCTGAAACATGACTGGCTTCAACTCGAACTGTTGTAACTCAATTTCGGGTCTCCTAATACCTGGATTAAGATCATGAAATATTGGCACGGCATACTGTCTTAAAGCTCTATCCCTATCATCAGCAATACGGATAGGATTTTGAGCAAGGTTTGCTCCGTTTCCTTGATTCGGATTTTTGAAGTTCATCTCTTCAGTCATTCTCTGACTTGCTTATCTTCTTCGCTGTCAAAAAGTTCGTTCAATCTCAGGGTCTACAAGGAGTAAATCAATGATTCGATCAATACTCATAAGCACCTAAAATAATCACAGAAAAATTAACTAAATTAAAATTTGAACAGAAAAATAAACCAAAATGCAAAACTGACAACTTCACAAATAATGACTTTTTTAAAACACAGTCCCCGGCAACAGTGAAAAAACATGGAATGACAGAAATGTGCAAGTGTGCACAATCGCAACAAGTAATAAAGTGACAAGTAATTGTCAAGTTATCGTACTCACAAGGACTGTGAAAAGAATTATTTATGAATGCTATTTAAAACACTTTGGTGAAGAAAAATATTTTGTTTGAAGAGGGTGATTAAAAACTAAGATTTTAAACTAAGTGAACTAAATAAATAAGTCTCAAATGCACGATTTCAAAATACAATTTTAATCAAGATGACATAATTGTGTTAGATTAATTACATTTCTTAACTTATAATTGTTAAACTCATGTTTATATTGTTACGAATAAGTTCACGGAAACTCGGTAATTTGCTAACTTATGACCATACTCACCTACCATAATCCATTTATCTCTTATTATATCCCTATGTCAATTCAATCGATTAAACAAATCTTAATAGGCAAATATGTTATTACACATACATACTTATTAAATCGAAATAATCTCTTGTACATATCCCTATGTCAATTCAAACAATTAACTCGATTTAATAAGCACATAAAAGACTATGTAAGGTAACAAAGTATCCTTACCTTGAAATAGTTTAATCACAATAATCTTGCAAGTTATGCAAGGCAAATGTATCGTTAGATACCGTTGCTAATCAAACCCTCAGCTACCTTAGATGATTAAACATGCACTGATAAAGTACTGTGTCCATTAATTACAATTTCAATCAGTTTAAATAATTAATTCATTAGTTACCTAACAATTGTAATGCAAGAATAACTTAGTCATGATTTTACTTAATCAAGCATCTTATCGAGGCCTATAACAACATAAAACAATTTTAATAATTTTAACAAACGAAATGCAATCAACCTAACACGAACCTAACACGAATTAAATTCAAGCTAAATTAATTAAATTAACCATTCCAACAACATAAATATTCATAGATATGTTCAGCATAACAACGACAAAAATTAAAAAGATAGGGAACAAGAATCAAATCCGGTGCTTTTCCATGGCTTGACTATTTGCTCTGTTTTTCCTTCTCTGTTGTCCTCATCGACCAAGGCTACTATGAACACTTAATTGCTGCTCCAAATATCTGATGAATGCCCCTTTCCCAAGAGGAGAAATCAGCAAGAGAGCAAGGGAATTTTGGAATGGAAAATAAGAGAGAAAGTGGAAAGAAGAGAGGACGGATGTTAATGCTTGAGGTGTGTTTCTAAAATGACCAACCTAAGGGGATTTTTATAACTGAGGAGGGCTACTAAATGTAACACCCCAAACTAGGCCTGGACGTTATGGCCGAATCTGGTGATGTCACATGGTAGTGTGTTTGGAAACCGTAGGTTGTGTTGGATAAACCGTAACTTCGCTTAATTCATTTTTCGTTTAGAGCTTATCTTTTATTAATTCTAAAATCGTGATTTTTAGTTAATCGTTAGTGTTCAAGACATTATACGTTGCGTAAGTTTTTCTTTTAAATATAAAATCCAAATTTTAAGCGAAAATCCATAGAGGCCTTTGTTATAGTAAAATACCCCAAATAAATGTTTTAAAACCTAACTAAATACGAAACTATAAAAAGGGGTCCTCTGGCCACCGCTGAGTCCCCTGTCGCTCCGATCCGCCTAAGTCTGGGGATCACCTGTATAGATAAAATAGAAGGGTGAGTTTACGAAAACTCAGTGTGTAATCCCCATATAAACAAGCAGTCAGAATGCAGTCATAGTCTGGGCCTAAGCCCATTTCAATAATAGTTTCAATTTCAGTTAGGGCCAAGCCCATTTCAATAATAGTTTCAATTTCAGTTAGGGGCTTAACCCATTACAGTATCAATGTTCAGTACAGTAACAGTTATGCAGTATCAATTCCTACCTAGCCAGCCTCTACACTCCAACTCTATCCAACCCTACACTCCATGTGGGGATATAATCAACCAACCCATCCCTACACTCTAAAAAGTACTAGATGCGGCACTAGATAGTAGTTTGTAGCTGAGCTGCTAGTACATTAGACTCGAGGCCTTTCAGAAGACTTCCTCCAAACATTATAATCCCCAATCCAATGTAATGCAACATACAAATATGGCATGCTATACATAATAACAAGCATGTAAACTGGGTATACAATATCAAAGCAGTGGGACATCATCATGCTTAATCATATCAGCCATACAGTCATTTCACTCAATTAGGGGTCTAGGTAAGCTTACTGACCCTACAGTAGGTCCACAGTCGATTCAGGTGACCCGTGCAACCTTAGCAATAAAACAGTGAAAATGGGCCTACAAGCCCATGATGTTAACCCGTGTGTCCCACATGACCCAAATGGGCCTTGGTTGTGTAGATTACATGGCCTGGCCCCAAAATCCCACATGCCCGTGTGCTTCACTAGTGTGGGCCCACACATCCGTCTGGCCCACACGGCCCAATTCGGTCTGGCCCGTGTATCGCATGTGGCCAGCCTCATCGATCACACGCCCGTGTTCGATCACATAGCCTACCACACTCCTTTCCTTTTTTTATTATTCTCGCTTGCTGAACCTTTGTTCATGTTTATTTTCGTAAAATAATAAAATAATAGGATTTGGCTCAGGATTGCCCATTTTTCATTCCAGGGTTTCTTTGAATTTGAAAGTTATCACTTAGTAGGTTTCCACACCAAGGCTCAATCCAATTAAGTCCGTAGCGTCTACCAATTTCGCCATATCCCCTTTTGTGTCTTGAGATTAGGATCTCATTAGGATGCCCCTCCTTTCCCCTTTCTCCCTCCTTTCCCCCCTTTCCCCTTCTTTTATTTGTTTATTTTCTTTCGTTTATTTATTTGCTTTCTTTTTATGCGAAACCGTTGAATTTAGTAGATATAGATACAGATTCTTATATCGAAGGGTCTTTACCTAGTTTCTTGTTTGTTTATCGTCGTCGGCCACGTGCCTATGTGGTATCGACATCCTCACTTTTTGGCTTTTTACCGTTTTCCAATTACAGTGTTACGGTTACACACACCTGGTTTTGATTCACAGCCAATGCAATCTTGAAAATAGCAGCACCTAATTTCTGATTAAAACACTAAATTAGACCTAAAACAAGTAATCATACTACTTCCTCCAATTCAAAAGTGCTTACCTTAGACAATTTGATGCACCCCAACATTTATACTTGTGTTGAACAGACTCAAAAACACTAAAGGTAACTTGCTCATCGTTAAGTCAGATGGTTAGTTCTCCTTTATAAACAACAATGAGAGTTCGACTGGTGGCTAAAAATGGTCATCCTAAGATTATGGGAACCTCCTTGTCTGCCTCGCAGTCAAGTATGAAAAATTAGCCAGAAAAACAAATTTATCCACATGAACTAAAACATCTTTGATTTGCCCTTAAGGTTGAGCTAAAGATCGATTTGCTAGTTGCAATGTCACTACAGTAGGTTTCATGCAACCAATTCCCAATTTTTTAAAAGTAGATAATGGCATGAGGTTGATGCTAGCTCCCAAATCACATAAATCATTGCCTAAATAATGGTTGTCAATCGAACATGGAATGGTAAAGCTTCTAGGATCTTTCAATTTAGGGGACTACTTATTTGTCAAAATAGCACTATAGCCTTCTATGAGTGCAATAGTTTCAACATCAGTGATTTTTTTTTCTTCTTGGACAAGAAGTCTTTCATAAATTTCCCATAACTCAGAATTTGTACTAGAGCATCTAGTAAATGAATGTTGATATGCTAATACTATTTATCATTTTCATTCCTTTTGAATATTTGTGGAAAAGGTACAGATGGAAGTACATCCAGTTGCGGTGACATTTTTGGTTGCGTCCACAATTCTGAGTTCGAATATAAGGCATGTGAGTGACAGTTTGCGGTACTTTATTATCAGATACATCGACAAGATCCTAAAATGCACCCTTCCCATCAAGGCTTACGTCATCAATGTCTGAGGATGCTATAGTAGAATTTATAGCCAGCTCACCAGTTTGTTTACCACTCCTAAGAGTGATGGCTTCACAGTACTTTTTCCCTCTCGGATTGGAATTTTTGGTGTAGCTAGGTAACGAGCCTTGTGGTCGAGTATTTAGATTTGAAGCAAGCTATCCCAATTTTGCCTCCAATGCTTGAATGGAAGATAAATTTCCTTAAACAATAGCTTCTGTGTGAGTAATATGCTCCCGCATTAACGCCTCAAGAGCAGTTAATGGGTCAGAAGTAGAAGCTCATGTATATTGTTGTTGTCATTGTCCTTAATCATTTGGATTCATCATTTGTGGCTACATCTGAGTTTGATGTAATTGTATCTAACCTTATTGTGGATACAACTGAGGATGCTGATTGTAGTTCCATTGTTTATTGTAATTCCCTTGTCCTGGATTATAATTGCCCTGAGTAGATGCATTCCCATATCTGAATGTTGCAACATTTTGTCCAACATTCTGAGTTCCCCAAAAATGTTGGTTGCGTGCAGAGTTGTTGTAAGAGTTGCCATAAGAATTGTTGCAAATATTACTGACATAACAAGCATTTTCAAAGCACAAATTTCAAAGAAAAAGGTAGGAATATCCAATTATTGAGCAACCTGTATAGGTGAAACATTACTCGTCCTTTGCATATTTTTAATCATGTTTGTAATTGAAGAGACTTTGGGCACTTAGCGCGGATATTGCATCCAATTCAATAACTCCTGGAGTAGCCTTTACTTGTGAAGCTCTAGAGATGGGATATTGATAATCATTTTAAGCAATTCTCTCAAGAACTCTCACAGCATTATCGTAAGTACAGTCCAACAGCAGTCCATTGGCTGATGCATTGGCAAGATTCCATGAATGAGAATTCAGACTGTAACATCCCGAAATAGGGCTTAAACGGAACAGTGGTTGTGAAACCATGAATCTGAGATAGAAAATTTTAGTGTCATTAATTTTTATGATTTAGCGATTGATTGCATGCATGTGTTAGAATACTGATAAGAAATTTCAGCGATTGCATGGCTAAATTGAATATTAGCCTATAATTGCAAAAGTGGGTAAATATGAGTTTTAGATATAAAGAATTTAATTGAAGTGCATAAATGAATTAGAGGTCCTTAAATGGTTATATTTGCATGGACAAAAATGGGCATGCATATATAAAAATAACTAAAGTTCTAATGAAGGGAATTTTAGTCATTTGGTAATAAAAAGAATTAAAAGGGAAAAAGATGGAAAAATGTGCTCACCTTCTCTGTAAGGTCCGAATTTCAAGAGACTCCATAGCTAGGGTTTCTTCACTTTCTCAAGCTCATAGTAAGTGCATCCAAGGCCCGTTTTTAAATTTTTTATGTTTTTGAAGTCCTCGTAGCTTAATTTAGTTTATTCTACCATTAATTCATGTTAGGGTTCATATTTGGAAAAATACCCATAGGTGAAATGTGTTTATTTTGATGTTTTATGGTAGGATATAAAGCTTGAAATTATGTTAAACAACTTTTGCTAGGCGGTTTTAAGTGAAAACGAGTAAAACGACATAACCGATAAAAATACCTAATGTTCATAAGTAAATGTTAGAGTGGGAATTTGATGTTTCCATAGAAGGGAAAAATGTTCAGCATGTCATAAAATAGAATAATAAAGGATGAAGTTTAATTTTCGAGCTTTGGGGCAAAAGTGTAAATATGCAAAAGTTTAGGGGCAAAATCATAATTTTTCCAAAGCTCGAGTCAATGATTGTTTTGATGAATGTGAGTATTAAATAAGCTAAATTTTCTATTATAGATCAAGAAGAATGAAATTCGGAGTTAGACCGGGCAATGAAAAAGGTTGAGGACTAAGTTGCTAGATTTGATCGTATTTTGTGCCGAGGTAAGTTTATGGTAAATAAATGTAATATTTCAATAATTATTATTAATGCTGTTATTATCCAACAATTATGTATTTATTTCATGAAATTATTTAATGTTGACTCAAGTATGAGATGATAGAGAATCAGTGATAAAAAGTCCTGTTGAAACATTAGGAATGTATCAGATACCAATGTCATGACATTGAGGGAATGAGATCCCATGTAAGACCATGTCTGGGACATGCAATTGGCATTATTGAGGTTATGAGAGGTGTGACAGCCCTAAAATGACCCTAGTTGGAAAGCGGTTTCGGGACCGCTAAACCGAGTCACCAAATTATTTGAATGTGATATTTATTGTCTAAAATATGTGATTATGAAGGTGTGAAAGTTTTAGGCTTCGATTTAGTAAATTGCATGTGAATTTAGTCAAAAGGACTTATGGGTGACATTTTTGAAATGTGATAGGCTAATCTACAAGGACCTAATAGTGCATGTAATCAAAAGGGAGGACTTGCATGTCAATTTTCCCCCCTAATATGTAGTGGCCGGCCATGAGCATGGGTGGACAAGATGTTATGGCTAAAAACATGTCATAAACATGTTGGGGTAGTGCATTATGTAAGGATTAATAAAATAAAGAGCATGGATGGACAAGATGTTATGGCTAAAAACATGTCATAGACATGTTGTGTTGGTGCATCATGGGAGGAAACAATAAAATAAAGTTAGTAATAAAGAAATGGAGAAAGAAAAAAAAAAGAGAAAATATTAAGAATGATAAAACATGAGGTGAGTGGGAGGAGAAACCAAAGTTGTCTCCCCCTTTACTCCCCATTGCCGTGACTAGAGAAATGGGAGGAAAAACAAAATTCTTTCTTTGTTGTTCAACATGGCCGAATAGAAGAAACAAAGGAGGGGAAGAATTTTTGGTCACTTGAGTCATTAAAAAGGTTAGTATATTATGTCAAATTGTGAAATTTTAACTTGTTTTAGGTAAATAATCATGGTTCTTACTTAGCCCATGCTAAAATTTGTAATTTTGATGGATGATTGGAGCATTCGGCTAGGGTATAAAGGAAGGGATTTTGATTGTTTCATCTAAGTATTGATGATGAATGTGTTATGGAAAGAAATCGGTCTTCCTAAGAATATGATTTGTGAATGTTTATATTAGTAATAGCCGAAATTAAAGAGGTTTGATGTCTTGAACAAATGTTGATTATATGATTCGAAAATGAGATATGTTAATGATGAAGTATAATCGGCCATGGAAGTAGCCCATTTTGGAAGTGTGATTTGTGGTATATTTTTTTTGTTGTTGATTATAAAAATTTGGCTTAAGTGAGGTAATTGGTAAAAGATGTGTTTATGATGTAATACATATGTTCTCATAAGCTAAGTTATGTATATGTGATGTCTTGCATATTGGTTGTTAAGGTAAGGTTTGAGATATTAACGTATGAATATGTTTTGTTTGTGGTTCGGCAACTAATGGTTAAGTTGTTAAGTTACATGCTTGAGTTTAAAATGTGCCTTATATGTGGTTTATGAATTTGGTAAATGATAGATTGATATTTTGGATATTTCATTAGTCAAGTGATATTGTAAGTGTGGTATTATTTGATTCGGCACTTATGTGTAAAATTGGTAGTTATTATTTTGGTAAAATGTGCAAAATTTGGTCTTACCAAATTTTATACTTAAGCTTAAGTGAAGTTGTTAATGCTGTATATATATATATTAACGATTAATAAATCATGTGGTTTGGCTTGACTTAGTAAATAGTGAAGAAATGCATATTTATACATAGTGTTTATGAAAGGTAGTTTTATAAATGTGAATGAGTATTTCGTTTGTAAATGAGTAGTAAATATGTTAAGAATGGTTCTAAAATGTATATGGATGCCGTGTGATTGTGTTTGATTGGGAAGTAATTTTTTTGATTTAGCTCAAGAGCTTAGAGGATCAAAGTCGGATAGGGGAAAAGAGAAAGTAAACGAATAGCCGTGGATATCTAATCGTCAACCACTTCCGAGGTAAGTTTTAAGTGATTAAACGTTTAGTAAATTCAATCATAATAGGACATAATGAGTTGATTTAATAAGGTATGATGTGGCCATGATATGTCTTAAACTCAAATGGTAAGTTCATATGTGTTTGGACTTGGAAATTTAAGAGCAAATTGTAATAATTTGCTTTGGACAGCAGCAGTAACGTGATTTTAGAAAATCACTATAAATTGTTGGTGTGGAATTATAGGCTGAATAAAATATGTAATCAAGGATTAATTAGTCTAGTTTCTTATAAAAGAGACCTTGTGAGCAAAGAAATTTCCTATAAAGAGATATTTAAAGTTGTGTGAGACGGTGTCAGAATGACTCCAAAATCCCCTGTTCTGTTTTTAGAAAATCATTATAAATTGTACAAAAATGGTTATAAGATAAAATTTATATGCTTAGACTCCTTAATGAGTCTAGTTTCAAATTAAATCAAATACAACACATTTTGAATTCTGTAATATGAGAAATTTGATTCGTAGTGAAGAGTGGTCAGATTAGTCAAACAGTGAAACAGGGGAAACTTTAAGAAAAATCTGGTATTGATTGGCCAAACCTAAAATTCTGGAAATTTTATGAATGGAAGATATACGAGTCTATATTCAGGAAAAATTAACGGCAAGTGATTTGGAGTTTTGTAGCTCTAGTTATAAATAATTTAGTGACCATTGCTCAGGAAAACAGCTCGTAGTGAATATGTGATTTTGTTGTAAACATGGATAAAACTTGTTTTAGTTGCTCATAAGCTATTGATTAAACCCATACTTGAATTCTAAATCGTGATATTGTAAGCTTATGAGTATTCGAATATGAAATGATAGTATGGCGTAAAATTGAATTATTCATTGGAAAGTGATGGATGTAGATTCGGCCAAGACCAAGTCTGTACATGATAGTATATGTGGTATGTGAAGTATATTTGAATAAATGTGAAAGTGTATATATATGTGATAAGGCCTAATGGCCAATGTGATGAATGTGAAAGTGTATATATGTGATAAGGCCGAATGGCCAATGTGATGAATGTGAAAGTGTATATATATGTGATAAGGCCTAATAGCCGATGTGATGAATGTGAAAGTGTATATATGTGATAAGGCCGAATGGCCAATGTGATGAATGTGAAAGTGTATATATATGTGATAAGGCCTAATGGCCGATGTGATGAATGTGAAAGTGTATATATGTGATAAGGCCTAATAGCCGATGTGATGAATGTGAAAGTGTATATATGTGATAAGGCCTAATGGCCGATGTGATGAATGTGAAAGTGTATATATGTGATAAGGCCTAATGGCCGATGTGATGAATGTGAAAGTGTATATATGTGATAAGGCCTAATGGCCGATGTGATGAATGTGAAAGTGTATATATGCGACAGGGCCGAGTGGCCAACGTGATGGATGTGAAAGTGTATAAATGTGATAAGTCCCGAAGGGCATTTGTGTCAGTACTATATCCGGGTTAAAACCCCGCAGGCTTTATGTGAGAATATTATCACTGATTAATGTCCGTAAGCTTCGTGCTCGTACTATATCCGAGCTCTAAAGACCCGATGACTACGTGTGGAGATTATGTCCGGGTAAGACCCGATGACTACGTGTGGAGATTTTGTCCGGGTAAGACCCGATAACTTCATGTGGAGATTTCGTCTGAGCTAAAGGTCTCACCGATAATCCGAGTAGAGGTTAAAGCTATAAGACTTCGTAATAAGAATTGCTTATAAATATATTCAATGCGAAAGGTTAAACAGGTATGTACTCCAAGTTTATATGTGAGCTTGATTTGAACTAAATCATAAGGTAGTTATGTGATGCATACGAGAGCAATCTATGAGACTATTCCTATGATTATGTGACATCGGATCAGTGTGAGAGGTTATGTGAAATCATACAATAGATCTATGTCACATGAGCTCACTTTTATGTAAAGGTTTATCTGCCTATTGTATATGATGAGATGTGCATATTCGGTAAAGGGATGGTATGCCTGAAGGAAGAGGGAAATAAAAAATACGAACAACTATGTTATGATTTGATTGTTATCTGTTGACACTGCTTAAAACTTACTAAGCATTATAATGCTTACTCTGTTTATTTTGTTTTCTCTGTTTTATAGATCTCATTGCGAAGCTACAGGCTCGGGGATCGTCAGCAACTAGTCACACTATCACTATCCACTGTTTGGTACTGATATGTTTTGGATTATCTTATGGCATGTATAAAATAGACTAGTGGCGGAAGAATATTTTGGTTAATGTATATAAGCCATGCGAAAATGGCATCTTTTGAATGTTTACTTGGAGAAGTTTAAATTTTATCCCTGGCTGTGCTTGGTACTTATCTAAATGAATGACCTTTATTTCAAGAGAAAGTTCAAAATTTTACGGTTCTGACATGAGTTACAAGCCCGGTAATGCCCCTTACCTATTCCGGCGACGGTCACGGGATAGGGGTGTTACAAGAGGTCCCACGTAAGACCATGTCTGAGACATGGCATTGGCACTGAGATGAGAGCTCTCCCGTAAGACCATGTCTGGGACATGGCATGGGCACTGATATAATAACTGTGACAGCCCAAAATTGACCCTAGTCGGGAAGTGGTTTCGGGACCGCTAAACCGAGTCGTAAAAATAATTAACCGTCATAATTGATGCTCATTATATGTACATGTGCATGTGTGAAAATTTCGTGTTTGAATTTTGTTAATTGTAAGTGAATTTCATCAAATAGGACTTATGTGAGAAAATTTTAAAATGTGATAGGTCAATGCGTAAGGACCTATTAGTGCATGTGGAAAAAGGGGGGACTTGCATGTCAAATTCCCCCCTAATGAGTAGTGGCCGGCCATGACAAGCATGGTAGACCAAGTGTGATGGGCAAGACATGTCATAGACATGTTGTGTTAGTGCATCATGAGTGGAAACATGTCACAAACATGTTATGTTAGTGAGGTATGTTAGGAAAAATAAAATAAGGAGCATGGGCATAAAATAATGAAAGGGATTATGATGGAAACAAAAAAAAAATGTGTGTGGTTGTCTTTCCCCCCCCCCATTGCCGTGAGTTAAAGAAAAGAAAGGAGAAAATTTTGTTCATCCTTTTTCATCTTCATTTGGCCGAAAATTCTAAGGAAGGAGGAAGGAGTTCTTGCTTCATGTTTGATTTGGAAGAGGATTAGGAGGAGGTTTGGCCATACTTATATCTAGATTAAGGTATGTTTGAGGTTGTGCCATGAGATTCATGCATGTTTTTAGTTGCAAGCTTGAGTTCTAATTAGCCCATGGTTCAAATCCTTGCTATGTCATGGGGATGATATTCGGCCTAGGTGGATTTTGTGTTAATGCCATTGCATGCTAAATATGAAGCTTGTTAATGATGCATGTGATGGTGGATTGATGATTCTTGAATCTCCTTTTTAGCATTTTTGAGTGAGCACATATGTGCATTGGTTGCTAGATGGGGAAGAATCGGCTAGCAAGTTGTGTGCTAAGGCCGAATATAACTTTTGTATGTTAATGAGCAATGCATGTGTTAAATTGATGGAAAGGGAGAGGATGCTTTACTAGTGTATATATGTGTGTATTAGCCAAGTTTTGAACTTGAAACAAGATGATATTTATAATCAATACAAGTAACCATACTTGTAGGAAGTATTAAGCATATAATCGGCCCCAACATAGACATGCATATTCGGCCATAGGAAGAAGATTTGGTGTTGCATGTATTCGGTTGGAGGCAAGCATATTGATGCTTTTGTCTTGGCTTAGAAAATTCGGCCAAGGGGGAAAATTAGCTAAAATGTTGAGTTTGATTCATGATTCCGTACATATGTGACTTTAATGTCTAATGTATAAATATGGGCTAAGTGCCTTGTGTTCCTCTTTTCGATGCTCAAATGATTAAATCAATTTATTTGTTTAATTAAGCTCAAGAGCAAAGGGGAACTAAATCCGATAAAGGGAAGGAAAAAGTGGTCGAATAGCCATCGGAATCGTTCGACAACACCCGAGGTAAGTTCTTGAGTAAGAGAGCTTAAATTAAGATTTGATTAGATCATGTTTTAAGAAAATCAAAATCATGCTCTTTGTGTGTGGCTATTGAGCCGAAATTGCAAGAATGATAAGTGTCTTGTGTTTGAGTTTTGCTAACGAAAATGAAATACGAATGTGCCATGATTTATGGTTAAATGTGCATGGTTATTTGAATGATGTCCGGGCTAAGTCCCGAAGGCTTTGTGCTAAGTGACCATATCCGGACTAAGATCCGAAGGTATTTGTGCGAGATGCTAATTCCGGGCTAAGCCCGAAGGCATTGGTGCGAGTTACTATAACCGGGCTATGTCCCGAAGGCATTTGAACGAGGAGCTATATCCGGTTAAATTCCGAAGGTACGTGATTTGGGAATGAATGATCTTGCTGTAAAAATTTCAGTTAATACTCTAGAAACATCCCAACATTGAGGTATGTTTCGTATGTGCTTGAATTTAGTTGAGCCCTTACAAATAAGTATTCGCTCAGTTGATAAACGAGCTACCGGCCTTTGGCTAAGTTGATCTTTTGTGTATGTACATAAGGGTTGGTAATGTGAAGCAAGTATGATATCGAAAATTTGTGCATATGAAATTATCCGTTTAGCTATATGAATGCTATACTTTTGTTGTGCTGGAATTCCTTGCTCAAAACTTACTAAGCATAAATTGCTTACTCCGTTTCATTGCTCCTCTGTTTTATAGATTTGGTTCTCCAGCTATCGGACTCGGGATCTTGAAGTCAAAGTCGCCCACACTATCAAAGCCCCCTTTTGGTACAATTTTGGTTGAACTTCGAAATGGCATGTATAGGACTACCCGTTTGTTGTGGGTCATGGACCCTTTGAACTTGTATAATTTTGGTTAGCCATGCGAAAATGGCTTATATATGTTTGAGTGTAATGTTATAATCATTTGGTATGGATATGGTTATTGAGAGGTGTGGATAGGCTTGACAAGGATTGGCCATGGGAATGGTTAATCACTATCATAAATTGTGCTATTTATGCAAAAAGGGCTAGTTGAATCATGGAAACTATGAAATAGGTAAAGTCTACCTTAAAGGCAGATGCTGACAGCAGCAGTGATGTAGATTTGGAAAATCACTAAAAATAGTAGGAATGGAATTAAATAGTGAATAAATTATGTAAACGAACCTTGATGAATCTATTTTCATAGGAAAGTAACGAAACAATCATACGGACAGTATGTTAAGAGATATTCAGGTTCTTGTGAGACAGGGCCAGAACGGTTTCTGGATTTCCTGTTCCGACTTTGGAAATTCATTATAAATTAACCAGAGACAATTAGGAGTCAAGACATATATGTATAGATTCCTCTCTGAGTCTAGTTTCTATAGAAACAAACGGCATCAGTATTGAAGCCCTGTACAGGGAGATATCCAAGTCGTAATGCGCAAAGGTCAGTGTAGTCGATCCCTGTAACATGGGAGACTTTGACTAATAAACTGTACTAATTGGCCCGACCAAAAATTCTAGAAAAAAATATGTAGATGGGAATATGAGTCTAGTTTCAGGGAAAAATCACGAAACTGATTTTCGAGTTGTGAAACTCAAGATATGAGTTTTAAAGTGACTAGTACGCAGATTGGCAGTGTCTGGGAAATATTTTTTATAAGGGGTTTAAAGTCTGTTAACACCTCGTGTTCGACTCCGGTGTCGGTCTCGGGTTCGGGGTGTTACAATAACTCCTATGTAAGACCATATCTGGGATATGGCTTTGGTAGTACAGGAAACATCCCATGTAAGACCATGTCTGGGACATGGCTTTGGCATGTTATTATCAGACAGGAGACCCAAGTATCATTAGTATTCCAAGTGGTTCAACGGGCTAGGAAATGAACTATGTTACATGAAAGTTTAGGTAAAAGCATAATAAATATATTTAGGTGAGTTATAAGGGTTAAGAATATCTCAGTTATCAGTTGAGAAAATAATTTCAGCAAGGGAGGAGTAAGTTATAATCATGAGTTATTTAAGTAAGCAAGTAAGTAATCAAGTAAGAGAGTAAGTAAAGAGGAAGCAAAGACCATGATACTTGATGATGATTTATGAGTATAATTATTTATGATAAATGTTGTTATTTATTTTCCTGTAAACTTACTAAGCTTTACGCTTACTCCGTTATTTTTTTTATAGTATCGCCAAGCTAATTCTGGGATCGTAAGGACGTTAGAGATCATTTCACACTATCAACAGACATCTTGATATTTTATGATTCGAATGATTAAGTTATGGCATGTATAGGGACTTAGTCCTTTTGTGTGTGTGTCCTTATGATATGGCTAATGAATAGCATATAAATGTATGATAATTATTAGCTATTGAAATGGCTATTTAAGAACATTTTTTGGTGTTATATATGCCTAAATGATAGTTAATACAAAGAAATTATAAAAGAGTAAAAATTTCCAATGGAATAGTTTTTGGACAGCAGCATTGACGTGATTTTGAAAAATCACCAAGGATAGTAGAAATGTACTTAGAGAGTGAATGAGATATAGAATTAAACCTTATCGAGTCTATTTTCACATCAAAGAAATGATGTAGGCAAAGGAATTTTATATTATGAGATATTTGAATTTTAGTGGGACAAGGTTAGAATGGTTCTTGATGTCCCCTATTCTGACTTTAGAAAATCATTAAAAATTGTACAGAAATAATTCAGAGTTATAATTTATATTTCTAGATTCCTTAGTGAGTCTATTTTCAAAAGAAATAAACAAGAACCTTATCTGAATTCTGTGCAATGAGATAATTATTTTTTAGTGAAAAGGGGTTAGAACTATCGAGCAATGAAACAGGGGAGACTTTAACGAATAAACTGTACTAATTGGCTGAATAAAAAATTCTGACAATTTATGCTAAGAAGATATATAAGTCTAATTTCAGGGAAATTTTATGTATCTAAATTTTGAGTTTCATAACTCGAGTTATAATTAAATTAGTGATTATTATGTAGGTGGACAGTTTTATTGTGAATAGTGAAATAAATTATTTTGATTTGTTTAAGTATTCGAAAAATTTTTAATGCTCCCGGTTTGGACCCGAACCATTTTGTTGCATGTTTTAGGGTCTCGAAAGCCTATTTTAGGGAAATATTGATTGAACGTGAGTGAATTAATTTTAAAAACAAATTTTTATGCTCCGAACTAGTAAGTTAAGTCAGATAACGCCTCGTGCTCGACTCCGACAACAGTCTCGGGAAAGGGGTGTTACATTTTTGGTATTAGAGCGAGAGTTTAGTCAGTTTTCAGAATATTCAGTATGAATAGGAGTCTAGCTATACATGTCATACTTGTATTTTGATAGTGTGACGACTCTTGACGATTTTAAAATATATTTTTTATCACTATGGATCCCGAACAAGCTGGTGCAGATGATAGTAGTCAAAAGGCCGTTACAGTTAGTTAAGGAGAAAGGGCTCGAGAAGCCTTATTCCAAGATATGAATGAATGGTTTGCTGAGTTTGTTCGTACGAATCCGGCTGTTAGACTTCCACCCCCTCATGATTCTTCGATCCCCCATGTAGCTCCCCAGTCACAAGTACAGTTATAAGAGAAAGGCCACCAGTTGATAAGATTAGAAAACAATGGGCTAAAGAGTTTCGGGCTACTAAAGATGATGATGCAGAAAGAGCAGAATTTTGGCTCGAGAATACTATTAGAGTCTTTGATGAGTTATCCTGTACACCTGAGGAATGCATGGAGTGTGTTGTCTCACTCCTTAAAGATTCGGCCTATCATTGGTATAAGACTCTTGTGTCAGTTGTACTGAGCAAGAGAGTTACTTGGGATTCTTTTCAGGAGGAGTTTTGTAAAAAGTATATCAGTCAGAGATTTATTGACCAAAAAAGAAAAGAGTTCCTTGAGTTAAAGCAGGGTAAGATGACTGTAACTGAGTATGGACGTGAATTTGTCAGACTCAACAAGTATGGCTGAGAGTGTGTGTCTACAAAGGCTACCATGTGCAAAAGATTTGAGGATAGGCTCAATGATGATATCCGACTGTCCGTTGGCATTTTAGAGATAAAAGAGTTTGTTGTTCTAGTTGAAAGAGCCTTTAAGGCAGAGGAGTTTTTAAAAGAGAAAGAAAAGGGCAAAGCTGAAATTAAGGTTCAAGACACGAAGAAAAGGCTGATGAGCAGATCATTTCAGTCTATATCCAATAGGCCTAGAGAGTTTTCTATTAGATCAAATTTTTCAACTGGGTATCCTAGCCGAAACAGAGCTAGAAGATTTGTGGGTTCAAGAGCTCAGACTACTTCAGTCGCAAGTGTGGATAGTACTCGACCACCTAGACCAGAGTGTGCTCAATGTGGTAGACGTCATTTCGGTGAGTGCCGAGCAAATTAAAATACTTGTTTTAGATGTGGTGCACCAGATCATTTTATTCGGGATTGTCCTGAAATAGTTAAAAGAGAAGTAATACCGAGTGCAAGATCGGGAAATGCTCCCACTAGAAGCAGACCATAAAGGAATCTGTGAGTTGGAGCAAGTAACAGGGGTACGTCTAGAGATTCAACAGCTAGATCAAATGTCAAAGCACCCGCAAGGACTTATGTTGTTCGAGCTCGCGAAGAGGCATCCTCCCCCGATGTGATTATGGGTACATTTTTCTCTCTACGATACTAGTGTTATTGCTTTGATTGATCCGGGCTCGACCCATTCCTATGTTTGCATAAGATTGATGCCTAATATTAACATGCCCATAGAATCTACCAAATTTGTGATTAAAGTATCGAATCCATTAGGCCAGTATGTGTTAGTAGACAAAGTATATAAAATTATCCTTTGATAGTTAGAGGTCACAGTTTTCTGGTCGATCTTATGTTATTTCCATTTGATGAGTTTGATGTGATTCTTGGTATGGATTGGTTGACTGCCCATGATGTGATAGTGAATTGCGGAAAGAAATACATTGAGTTAAAATGTAAAAATTGTGATATTATCCGGGTTAATTCAGATGAGTCAAATAATTATCTTGCCATGATTTCTGTTATGCCTGCTCAGAAATGTTTGAGAAAAATGTATGAAGTTTATCTTACTTTTGTATTGAATACTAAAGATCTAGAGTTGAAAATTGAATCAGTGCCAGTAGTTTGTGAGTTTTTGATGTATTTCCGAAAGAATTGCCAGGTTTGCCTCCTATTAGAGAAGTTGAGTTTGGTATTGAGTTGGTTCCAGGTACCACTCTCATTTCTATTGCTCCTTATAGAATGACCCATTGGAATTGAAAGAATTGGAAGCTTAGTTGCAAGAATTAACTGATAAAGGTTTTGCAAGGCCTAGTTGTTCTCCGTGGGGCGCACCAGTGCTATTTGTGAAAAGAAAAATGGTTCGATGAGGTTGTGTATAGATTATCGGTAGCTTAACAAAGTAACAATAAAGAATAAATATCCACTACCTAGAATTGATGATTTGTTTGACCAACTGAAGGGAGCCACTATGTTCTCCAAGATAGATTTGAAATCCGGTTACTATCAGTTGCGGGTTAAAGAGTCAGATGTTTCGAAGACTGCTTTCTAGACTAGGTATGGTCACTATGAGTTTCTTGTGATGCCATTTGGTTTGACTAATGCTCCTACCATATTCATGGATTTTATGAACTGAATCTTTCGACCGTACTTGGACAAGTTTGCAGTTGTGTTTATTGATGATATTCTAATTTACTCTCCCGATGAGATTCAACATGTCGAACATTTGAGAACAATTTTACAGATTTTGAGAGATAATTAGTTACATGCCAAGTTTAGCAAAAGTGACTTCTGGCATCGAGAAGTCGGATTCCTTGGACACATTGTCTCAGGTGATAGTATTAAAGTTGATCCGAGTAAAATTTTAGCAATTGTTGAGTGGAAACCACCCAGAAATGTGTCAGAGGTTAGAAATTTTCTTGGATTAGTTGGTTATTACAAATGATTTGTAAAGGGATTTTCCATGATAGCTACCCCGTTGACAAGGTTGTTGCAGAAAGATGTCAAGTTTGAATGGATAGAGAAGTGTCAGTAGAGTTTTGACAATTTAAAGGCATTGTTGACTGAAGCTCCTGTTTTAGTACAACCAGAACTAGGTAAAGAATTTGTGATTTACAGTGATGCATCTTTGAATTGATTGGGTTGTGTACTTATGCAGGAAGGTAAAGTAATAGATTATGCTTCCAGACAGTTAAAGTCATATGAGAAAAACTACCTGACGCATGATTTAGAGCTAGCTGCCATTGTATTTGTGTTGAAGATCTGGAGACATCACTTGTACGGTGAGAAGTGCCGAATATTCACTGACCATAAAACTTTGAAAACTTGATAACCCAAAAAGATTTGAACTTGAGGCAAAAAGATGGCTAGAGTTGATTAAAGATTATGAGCTAGTGATCGACTATCGCCCGGATAAGGCAAACGTTGTTACTGATGCCTTGAGTAGAAAGTCTTTATTTACATTGAGAGCTTTGAATACTAGTTTGGATTTATCAGATGATGGTTCAATTTTAGCTGAGTTGAGAGCTAAACCGATGTTTCTTGAAGAAATCTATAAAGTTCAGAAAAATGACAATGAGTTGAAAGTTAAAAAAGCTCAGTACGAGTCAGGTGTTGAGTCTGATTTTTAGATTGGTTCTGATGGTTGTTTGATGTTTAGAAATCAGATATGTGTACCGAAGAATGATGAACTTATTTGAAAGATCTTATAGGAAGCACACAACAGTTCTTTGTCTATTCACCCAAGTAGTACAAAGATGTATAATGATTTGAAGAAAACGTACTGGTGGGCAGGAATGAAAAGAGATATTTCAGAAAACGTACTGGTGGGCAGGAATGAAAAGAGATATTTCAGAATTTGTTTCTAGATGCTTGATTTGTCAGCAGGTAAAGGCCGAACATCAGGTACCTTCATGTTTATTGTAGCCTGTGCTAGTTCCTGAGTGGAAATGAAACCGAGTTACCATGGATTTTGTGACATGGTTACTGTTGACACCGAGAAAGAAAGATACAGTATGGGTTGTGATTGATAAGCTCACTAAGTCGGCTCATTTTATCCCAGTTCGTATGGATTATTCACTAGACAAGTTAGTTGAGTTGTATATTTCAAAGATAGTCTGACTACATGGAGTACCGTTATCGATTATCTTAGATAGAGATCTGAGATTTACTTCACGATTTTGGAAGAAATTGCAGGAAGCTTTGGGCACAAAGTTGAGTTTTAGTACAGCTTTCCATCCTCAGATCGATGGTCAGTCGGAGATAGTTATTCAGATACTTGAGGATTTAATCAAATGTTGTGTTTTAGAATTTCCAGGTAGTTGGGAGAAATATTTGTCATTGGTAGATTTTGCCTATAATAATAGTTATCAGTCGAGTTTGAAGACGACACTGTAACACCCCAAACCCAGCCTAGACGTTATGGTCGAATCTGACGTGTCACATTGAAGTGTCTTTCGAAGATTTAACACGTTGGTAAAAGTTTGTTTCCAAGATTAAAATAAACCCCTTTATTAATTAATTAACAAACCAACTAGACAAAACTTTTTTCTTGTTACCTGATATTGTTCTAATATGTTGCCCTAAAGTCACGGAAGCTTTTTAAATTCTATTGTTTAAAACCCGTTTCTTTGAAGTAATTATTTAAAAAAACATCTTCCCCTATCTAGCCAACTAAAAATTTTAACCAACTCAAAGGCCTTATTAAAAAAACAAAACCCAACTTATAATTTAAATTAAAATAAAAGCAAGCGTGAACAGCAGCAGTCGTGTGGCCACCTTCGAGTCTGTGGCAGCACCAAATTGCCTAAGGCTGAGGATTACTTGCACAGTTAAAGGAGAGGGTGAGTTTACGAATCTCGGCGTTTAATCCCCTAACAGTCAATCAGTAATCATGCAATATCAGTCTGGGCCTGAGCCCTATACAGTAACAGTACAGTGTGGGCCTTAGCCCAAAACAATAACAGTGTGGGCCTTAGTCCAATACAGTTATCAGTACAGTGCAATAATGCAACCCATCCCAATTCAGCCAACACACCACTCCGTACCACCAACACACCATGTGGGGATAAAATCGATCCACCCAGCCAACACACCAATATCGCAGCAAAGTTGCCAGTAATAAAATCGTAGTGAAGCTGCCAATAACAGTATATGTGGCAAAGCCACCAGTATAGTATACTTCCCCCATATCAGTATCCCTACCCATGTCATGTCATAAATCATACATGAATGCAGAACGTCATACTCAGTAACAGTCATATATATCTCACAGAACAAATCAGCCATACATATCATAAGGCTACAACGGTCATTAAATCTCCTAAGGGTATAGCAGCCATTTTACCCTATGGGGTATTTTGGTCATTTTATCCTCTGAGGGTATTTCACTCATTTTACCCTTCAGGGTATTTCAGTCATTTTACCCTCCGGGGGTAATTCAGTCTTTTTACCTTTTGGGGGTATTTCGGTCATTTTACCCTTTCGGGGTATTTTGGTCATTCTACCCTTTGGGGGTGTTTCGGTTATTTTACCCACGAATTGCAAGTCGGGCTTACCATTCAAGCGATCCCACGCCCTTGTGGTCTCAAATGTTGTATTTACGGCTTTTCGGCTTTTCGCTGATCTACGTTGCAGTGGGGTGATTACACACTTGATTTGTGAAAACACACTAAGATCCTCGAGCACCCAAAATCTACTTTTATACAAATTTTCCATTAGTCGCTAAACAAAAGGGTTGATCTCCACCTTTTTACACCCTTAACCAAAACACTTACCTCGATCGACAAAAGTGGCTTAGGCCACTAATACCACTAAAGAATGTTGACTACGATCCTTTAGACGGGTATTTGCATCACAACCAGATTCATTAACCAAAATTGTTTACTCAAATTGTTTAAATCCCCTTCATGATAACTTAGAAAAATGCAACAAACATTCGGCCTACGCCAAGAATGTTAGCCCACATCCTGTCCTAAATCGAGAGAAGAAAGAAAAGTTTCATTGATTATGTATTACTTGATAGTCCTTCAACCCTCTAGGAGTTCGAACCAAAAAAGAGGAGCGATAAACAGCTGAACCACAAACAATAAAGAAAGATAACTCGCAATCAAAAAAGAAATAAAAAGATGTGAAAATCAGGGACAGAAAGAGAAGGATATTCGGCCAAAGAAGGAGAGGAGAAAAGAAAGAAGCTTCGGCCAGCAGAGAAAAGAGAAAGAAAGAGAAGGAAGGATTCGGCAAAGAGGAGAGGTAAAGAGGAAAGAAAAGAGTAGAATAGAACAAACCCGAGAGGTACTTCCCTAAGACCTTGCAAAAGTCGGCACCAAAAGCTAAAAGGAGAATACGAAACTGACCAAAAATCGAGCATCTTTAGAACCTAAAGACTAGATTTGGCAGATGCTACCCCAAGCAGTTGTTCCAGATGCTGAAAATACCAATCTATTCCCCCTAGTTGAATTCCCAAGACTTCAATTACCCCAAATGGCACACACTCCCCCTAATCAAATTCATTGATTTTCTCCTAAAATCTCTCCCCTTATCCCTCCTTGATTTACTCCACCAATTCCTCCTCAACTCCCCCAACCACTCTATTCAAAATCCCCCTTAGTTGTGTTTCAGTCCAACTCCACTACCTACACAGCTCAAGCAGCAAAATAAATATACCATTGTGTAACCCAGGGCTTGAACCTCAAACCTCACAGTTACAAAACACGCCGCCTTGCCACTAGACCATAAGCTCTTTTTTGTGTCATAAAAAAAACACTATTAATTATAAGGCCTATAAATCAATGTCTAGATTCATTTAAAAGCAAAACTAAAAATTCTGCCAAAGCCAATACTTGAACCCAGACTTCTTAAACACTCCCAAACACACCCAAATCACTTGTTACACTGATGCAAACAAGTATTTATGTCAAAACAAGCAAAAACTAAAAACTTAAATTTTTGGGGCTTTCCAACTCTACCCCCTTAACGAAATTTCGGCCTCAAAATTTACCTGGACAGAAAAGATGAGGGTATTGTTGTCGCATCGCCTATTCGGGCTCCCACGTGGCCTCTTCTGAACTGTGATTACGCCAAAGCACTTTGACTAAGGGAATAGACTTCTTCCTCAGTACCTTGACCTCAAGGTCCAAAATCTATACTAGCTCCTCCTCGAAGGTCAGATTTGGCCTAACCTCAATCTCCTCGACTAGTACAATGTGTGTGAGATTAGAGCGATAACGCCTCAGCATGGAGACATGGAACACATCATGAATCCGGTCTAATTTAGAAGGCAACTCAAGTTGATAAGTAACCGATCCCACACACTTCTGTACATAGTACGACCCAATGAACCTAGGGCTAAATTTACCCTTTCGCCCAAACCTCAGTATCTTTTTCCATGGGGAGACCTTGAGAAATACGAAGTCCCCCACAAAATACATATCCAGTCTATCAGATGCTTCCTTCAACCGGTCTCGAATCAATTTTACCTTTTCTTAGGTATCAGAAACTAACTCCGGCCCTAGAACTCGCCGCTCACCTAGCTCAGTCTAACAAGTAGGAGAACGACACCTACGACCATATAGCTCCTCGTACGGTGCCATTTGAATACTAGATTGATAGCTATTATTATACGCAAACTCTGCTAATAGCAAATAGTCTTCCCAACTGCCTGGGAAAGCTATTACACAACACCTCAACATATCCTCCAGTACTAGAATCACTCTTTTCGATTGACCATCTGTATGAGGATGAAATGCAGTACTAAAGTCCAGTATTGAACCCAAAGCCTAGTGTAACCTCTTCCAGAATCGAGACATGAAGCGAGAATCTCTATTTGATAAAATAGAAACCGGTACCCCATGCAGTCTTACAATCTTAGCCACATACAGTTTAGCCAACTTCTGCAAAGAGTAATCAGTACGAACTGGTATGAAGTGAGCAGATTTAGTCAACGGTCAACAACCCATATGGAATCTTTCTTGGTAGGCGTTAAGGGCAGCCCACTCACAAAATCCATGGTTACTCTCTCCCACTTCCAAAGTGGAAATTTAACTAGCTGTAGTAACCCTAAAGGTAACTAATGTTCAGCCTTCACTTGTTGGCAAGTTAAACACTTACCCAAAAAATCAGTAACTTCACGCTTAAGACCAGGCCACGAATATAACTCACGAAGGTCACGGTACATTTTATTCCTACCAGGATGCATAGCATAAGGACTACTATGCACCTCTTGCAGTATAGACTGCCTCAAATCAACATCCCTCGGTACACCGACTCTCCCATGGAAGCACAGTAGTCCTTCACCATTCAACCCAAAATCTGAAGTTTTCCTCTCCTAACTTGTCGGAAACAAGGAACCAGTGATTCATCCAACAACTGTTTACCCGTAATCTATTCAGTCCACGTCGGTCTAACTTGCAACTCAGCCAACAAGCTTTCATTATCAAACAAGCTGAGACGAGCAAACATTACTCTCAAATCAGATACAGCACTACGGTTTAGTGCGTTAGCTACCACGTTAGCCTTTCCAGAATGGTATTCAATCGAGCAATCATAATCCTTAAGTAGTTCTATCTATCTTCACTTCCTAAGATTTAGCTCCTTCTGAGTGAGGAGATACTTAAGGCTTTTGTGATCTGTGTAGATAATACACTTCTCACCGTATAAATAGTGCCTCTAAATTTTCAGTGTAAAAACCACGGCGGCTAACTCTAAGTTGTGAGTAGGGTAATTCACCTCGTGAGGCTTAAGCTGGCGAGACGCATAAGCAACCACCTTACCCTCCTGCATCAGTATACAACCCAAACCAACATGTGATGCATCACTATAGACAGTGAATTCCTTCCCAGACTTTGGCTGGATTAAGATAGGGGCCTCAGTCAGAACTTTCTTCAGTTTCTCAAAACCTTTTTCCTGCAAATCAATCCCATTAAATGGTACCCTTTTACGCAACAACTTAGTCAAAGGTACAGTAATCAAGGAAAACCCCTCAACAAAACGTCTGTAATACCCTGCCAGACCCAGAAAACTTCGAATCTCAGATACAGTTTTAGGTGGTTTCCTTTCCAGTACAGCTTCAATTTTTTGATGATCAACCCTAATCCCCTCGGCAGACACCACGTGACCCAGAAATGTCACTTCTCCTAGCTAAAACTAACACTCGTTGAACTTAGCATACAGTTGTTTCTCCCTTAAAATCTGCAGAACAAATTGGAGATGTGCATCATGCTCATCCTCGGTTCTCGAATACACCAAGATATCGTCTATAAATTCTACCACGAACAGATCAAAGTAGGGCTAGAATACTCTATTCATCAAATCTATGAAGGCAGCTGGTGCATTCGTTAGCCCAAACGACATCACTAGGAACTCGTAATGATCATAACGAGTCCTAAATGCAGTCTTATATACATCAGCCTCCTTAACACTCAGCCGATGGTACCCAGAACAAAAATCTATTTTGGAGAAAGCTGAAGCTCCTTACAACTAATCAAATAAGTCATCTATCCTCGGCAAAGGATATTTACTCTTGATAGTTAGTTTATTCAATTGTCGGTAGTCAAATCACATGCGCATGGTCCCATCCTTCTTCTTTACGAACAACACTGGTGCTCCCCATGGAGACATGCTAGGTCGAATGAGTACTCGATCCAATAGTTCTTGGATTTGAGCTTTTAATTCCACCAGCTCCTTTGGTGCCATCCAATAAGGGGCAATGGACACTGGAGCTGTTCCCGGCAGGAGCTCAATATCAAATTCAACTTCACGGCTCGGAGGCAACCCAGGGAGCTAGTCGAGAAAAACATTAGAAAAATCCTTAACAATTTTGATATCTCCAACAAAAGAACCCTCAAAATCAGTTACACCAACATAGGCTAGCAACGCCTCACAACCTTTGCGAACCAGTTTTTCAGCCCTAAATGCAGAGATCACATTAGACAGAAAGTCCCTTCGCTCCCCAATCACAGCCACCTCCTCATCCTCAATAGTTTTCAACACCATACGCTTAGCAGCACAATCCAAATTTGCACGGTATTTAACCAAGCAATCCATCCCCACGATTAGGTCGAATTCACCAAACGGTAGCTCTATTAAATCCGCTAGAAATATAACTCCTTGAACCTCTAGTGGCACATCTCTGAACAACTTGTCTACCCTTGCAGATTGTCCAATGGACTTAACACAGTCATCTCATTAACAATACTCTCACACATGATACCCAAGGTGCCAGACACAGTGCATGCAATGTAAGAATGCGTAGACCCTATATCAATCAAAGTAGTGTAAGGTACATTATGAATTCAGAAAGTACCAGTTATAACATCCGGAGCGTCACCATCCTCTCGGCGACGAGCAGCATAGACCAGTGTTGGCTGCCTCGCCTCACTATTACCAACACCTCTGCCTAACATTCCACGACCTCGTCCCATACCATTTTCACCTCTAACCTACCCGTGGCCCCTCGGTGGCTGCTGACCACCTCTCGCTGGCTAAACAAAACCCTGACCTGCAGCTTGTATCTGAACAGGCCTCTGAGGACAATTCTTAACTTGATGCTCCATAGACCCACATCTGAAACATGCCCCAATCTTCTTCCAGCACTCAGCCAGATGATGTCTTCCATAATTAGCACAAGATTGTGGTCTTGCCACAGGAACCCCAACTCAGACCGACCCAGCAAACTTGGCCTTCTTTTTAGGCCTTCCAAAAAAACTTGAGAGCTCAGAATCCCTCTTATATTTGGCCCTATCCTTCTCATAGTTCTAGTGCTCAATGTGCTTTACATCCTAGGTGATTTTCGCTTTTTCAACTAGGGCAGCAAAATCTTGGTCCCCTTGTGGAGCTATCAAAACTCGCAACTCATCCCTGAGGCCATCCTCAAATCACACACAGTGTTCATATTCAGTCGCCGCTATCCCACGAGCATAACGAATCAGTCGCAAAAACTCTGCCTCATATTTTGCCACAGTTTTATTCCCTCTAGATCAAACTCAAAACTTCCTTTCTTCGAGCGTCAACATAACTTGCGCCCACATACTTTCCTTGAAATGCCGACTTAAAGAAATTTCACGTTAATCGGTCGACCTGAGTACCTTCTCTCACAGTAAGCCACCACTAATAGGCTTCATCTCGCAGTAAAGACCTTTTAATTTTTGCTCAGAAGTGCAGTCGAGATCATCCATTATTCCAACCAGTATTCAGCCACATTACTGGCTACTCCAGAAATACCCCTAAAAATTTCTGCTCCATTCAACTGAAGTCATTTCAAAATTGACCCACGGCCCACAGCAGCAGTACTGGTCCCTGTGACCCTTTCCAGAATAAGGAGCATAGCTTGGGATAATGCATCATCCCCAGCCACTCGACCAAATGATCCCGTCTCAATCACCGGTGAAGCTGATCTTCCCTAGTCCCAACATTAGGCATATGGCCTGATACCGAAGACCCAGCCCTAGCACTTTCTCAGCCTCTACCATGGCTTCGTGTACCCCTTCCGCGAGTACCTCTAGCGCTCATATCGAATAACGTATAATCTGATTACAAAGTTTTATGCATTAGTTAGCAATTCCAGTAATTATTAACAGTTGTCTTATGAAAAGCAATAATCAGAGTCTGTTTTCGTAATTCGAGAGTCTCCCTACAGTCTCCAATTTTTCTACAGTATCAGTTTTCTCTAATTTAAGAGTTCCAGTACAGTCTATCTATAGTAATCTATAGTATAAAGAAACTTACAGATTCAGCGCTGGAAACTCGGTGTGCCACACTTGTAAACCTTTCAAGATACTTCAAAAATAGTTTGCCAAAAATTCTAATATTTTTAAAAACCCATTCCACAGTCGATTTTTGTAACCTGGCTCTGATACCACTAAATGTAACACCCCAATCCCGACCTAGACGTTATGGTCGAATCTGGCATGTCACATTGAAGTGTCTTTCGAAGATTTAACACGTTGGTAACAATTTGTTTCCAAGATTAAAATAAACCCCTTTATTAATTAATTAACAAACCAACTAGACTAAACGTTTGTCTTGTTATCTAATATTTTTTTAATAAGTTGGCCTAAAGTCGCGAAAGCTTTTTAAATTCTATTGTTTAAAACTTGTTTCTTTGAAATTAATAATTATTTAAAAAAATGTCTTCTCCTATCTAGCAGTTTAAAATATGTAAGTAAGCGCCCAATTAAAAATTTAAACCAACTCAAAGGCCTTATTACAAAAAACAAAACCCAACTTATAATTCAAATTAAAATAAAAGCAAGCGTGAATAGCAGTAGTCGTGTGGCCACCTCCAAGTCTCCCGCAGCACCGAATCGCCTGAGGTTGAGGATTACTTACATAGTTAAAGGAGAGGGTGAGTTTACGAAACTCAACGTATAATCTGTTGGAACGCCGGCACCCCCACGGCGTAGCAAAAATTAATACATTCGGTGATCCAAACCATGGATCCATGTGCAAAGAATGAATCGGGGTGAAATAAAGGTTTCAAAATTACCGAATCTTTAAACTGGATAGACAGCGACGCTCCAGTAACGAGTATTCTGATCTACTATCGAACCAAGCCGCAACCTTTGTTACTCCGACCTCTATGTAATCCACCCAGTTGACAATGAACAGAAGAAATCCCCAAAACTGTTTTGGAGAACCACTTTGCTTGACGGCTGCTAGACTTTTTAAGCAAAAAGAAACGAGATTTTTTAATTTTTTTAGGGTTTTTTGAAAAACACACTTTTCCCTCTTATAATTGGTATATATATAATGAATCATAATTCATTAAATATTTATTCGAACACAATAATCATAATTGAAATTAAATAAATATAACAATGTTTTAAACCGAAAATTATAATTACATTAATTATAATAATGATTTCGGTAAACTATATTTATTTGAATTTATATACGAACCAAATTCATATATTAATAGAACTATGTTCTCATTATGTGTACAACAACCTTGTACATATAATATGTTCGATATTTGATTACCTAATTAAATTAATTCTACAATTAAGTTAATTCATGTGACAACCAAATACAATACCAACTATGTTTTATTCCATTCATTTCAACCATAGGGTGTGACCCTGTAGGTTTTTGTAACATTAGCAGTAATACTAGAACGATTCTAATGTTACAAAAAATGAGTGGCATCTAGCAATGCATCATTGCTACCTAAATTATAAGAAATCATGATTTGAGAAAACCTTTTTTGCGATTAACCTTTCCTGCATTAATCCTTAAGTCCTTTATCTCTGGGTTGGACACAAGTCATGGAATAGTCACACTTGCATAGTCCATCCCATGTTGCTTGATATCTTGAGTAGACTATGAAATACAAATAAGTATGACATCTCATATCAGCTTATTTGAGCATGGCCATGCATTTCTAGTCTCACTCAATCAAGTGGCCTAAGATATTACTCCCATTATGTAGGAGGGACTTATCCAACATCAACCTTTATAGAAAAACTAGTTACGGTGTACGTTTGACTGTATCAAAATATACAACTCACAATGTTGGGATAATGATGATCTCAAGTCTGAGGATCATATACATATTAATCACTATGAGTAATGTTGTGACAATTACATAACAATCCAAAAAACATACTCATAACGGGTCAGTCCAATGTGTTTTTCTCTAACACACATATTCATGCATTGATTTTGACACTCCATATCAATGAAAACTCTTTATCATCAATCAACTATATGTTAGTCTTAATGCATTATTGTTGTCCTAGCCAATAATAATACTTAACTAAGGACCTTTTAAGAATAATCATATTATTCTCAGGACATTATTATAGAGCAGTTTATTTATACACACAGAAAAGAAACTAAAATAATAATGGCAATGTCTTATATTAATAAACATGATAAATCAAGTATGTTATTGCAACCATATCATGATTGATCTTTAGGCATACTCTTACATAATCCCCTAACAGTCAATCAGTAATCATGCAATATCAGTCTGGGCCTGAGCCCTATATAGTAACAGTACAGTGTGGGCCTTAGCCCAAAACAGTAACAGTATGGGCCTTAGCCCAATACAGTAGTCAGTACAGTGCAATAATGCAACCCATCCCAATCTAGCCAACACATCACACCGTACCACCAACACACAATGTGGGGATAAAATTGACCCACCCAGCCAACACACCAATATCGCAGTAAAGCTGCCAGTAATAGAATCGCAACAAAACTGTTAGTAACAGTATATGTGGCAAAGCCAACAATACAGTATACTTCCCCCATACCAGTATCCCAACCCCATGTTGTATGTCATGTCATAAATCATACATGAATGTAGAACGTCATACTCAGTAACAATCATATATATATCATAAAACAAATCAACCATACATATGGCTTTGGCAGTACAGGAAACATCTCATGTAAGACCATGTCTGGGACATGGCTTTGGCATGTTATTATCAGACAGGAGACCCGAGTATCCTTAGTATTCCAAGTGGTTCAATGGGCTAGTAAATGGACTATGTTAAATGAAAGTTTAGGTAAAAGCATAATAAATATATTCAGTTGAGTTATAAGGGTTAAGAATATCTCAGTTATTAGTTGAGAAAGAAATTTCAGCAAGGGAGGAGTAAGTTATAATCATCAGTTATTTAAGTAAGCAAGAAAGTAAACAAGTAAGAGAGTAAGTAAAGAGGAAGCAAATACCATGATACTTGATGATGATTTATGAGTATAATTATTTATGATAAATGTTGTTATTTATTTTCTTGTAAACTTACTAAGCTTTACACTTACTCCCATTATTTTTCTTTTTTTTAGTATCGCCAAGCTAATTCGGGGATCGTAAGGACGTCAAGGATTGTTTCACACTATCAACAGGCATCTCGGTATTTTATGTTTCAACCGATTAAGTTATGGCATGTATAGGGAATTAGTCATTTTGTTTGTGTGTCCTTATGATATGGCTAATGAATACCATATAAATGTTCGATAATGATTAGCTATTGAAATGGCTATTTAAGAACATGTTTTGGTGTTATGTATGCCTAAATGATAGTTAACACAAAGAACTTATAAAAGAGTAAAAAATTGCAATGGAACAGTTTTTGGATAGCAGCATTAATGTGATTTTGAAAAATCACCAAGGATAGTAGAAATGGAATTAGAGAGTGAATGAGATATAGAATTAAAGCTTATCGAGTCTATTTTCACATGAAAGAAATGGTGTAGCCAAAGAAATTTTATATTATGAGATATTTGAATTTTAGTGAGACAAGGTTAGAATGGTTTTTGAAGTCCCCTATTCTGACTTTAGAAAATCATTAAAAATTGTATAGAAATAATTATGAGTTATAATTTATATTTCAAGATTTCTTATGAGCCTAATTTCAAAAGAAAGAAACGAGAACATTATCCAAATTTTGTACAATGAGATAATTAATTTTTAGTGAAGAGGGGTCAGAACTGTCGAGCAGTGAAGCAGGGGAGAATTTAACGAATAAACTGTACTAATTGGCTAAAGAAAAATTCTAAAAATTTTATGGTAAGAATATATATGAGTCCAGTTTCAGGGAAAATTTACAGATCTAAATTTTGAGTTTTGTAACTCGAGTAATAATTAAATTAGTGACTGTTACGTAGGTGGATAGTTTTATTGTGAATTGTGAAATAATTATTTTGATTTGTTTAAGTATTCGAAAATTTTTTAATGTTCCCTGTTTAGACCCGAACCATTTCTGTTGCATGTTTTAGGGTCTCGAGGGCCCATTTTAGGGACATATTGATTGAACGTGAGCGAATTAATTTTAAAAATAATTTTTTATGCTCTGAACTAGTAAGTTAAGTCAGATAACGCCTCATGCTCGACTCTGGCAACGGTCTCCGGTAAAGGGTGTTACACAGACCATTATTAAAAATCTTGATTTGTGTTTTTGGTTGAATGTCATGCATGGGACAATTTCAAAATAAAACTTTATATCGTTCTCATGTGGTGTGAAGATTTTCATCATCCAGCTGATGATAGGCAGTAATATCATTTTGAAGACAAGCATTCATTGTCAGTGGGTTAAATCGCAAAACAAACTGCGTGGCTAGAGCATTCCACGAAGTAATTGATCTAGCAAGTAGCCCAAGAAACCAAGTGCAAGCTCTCCCTTGTAAGGAATAGGGAAATAATTGCATCCTTAAGGCATCATCAGGAACACCTTGTTGACTAAAGGAAGCACAGGTCAATAAAAAAGGTTTAAGATGTTCTCTCGCCTATTCATGCGGTAGCCCATCACATTGCCCATTGGAGCTTAACATTTGAAACATCACTGGCTTGAGTTCAAAGTTCCCAGCAAGAATTGTTGGTCTAACAACTCCTGGTTGTAAATCATCTAGAACAAGTACTACACAATCTCGTATGGTTCTATTGTGGATGTGTGCATTTTGCGACAGCAGTGGATTATTAATATTTTACTGGTGCACTGGGGGTATAGCTGCATTGTCCTTTGGTAAATCCATATTTCTCTATTCTCGAAGTCTTCTCTGAACAGTTAACCTAACCTTCCGATAATGGTAATATGGCACTACTAAAAACAAGTGGACTAAATTCCTTTAGTTCTTACCCAACTTTCGTTGAAATGCTTATTAGCTTAAACTGTCACTGCACCTTCCAGTGTTAGTGACTGCAATACCACTTTTGTGTTTAGAACATTCAAACCCCCAAGATTAAATAATAAAAACAAGATTTAATAAGATAACATTTAACAAAGCATTTATTGTACTTCCATATAGTAGAAAACATAAAGTAATCACCGGTGTTTTCAAAGAAATAAGAAAAAATTGAATGGAGGATACTATTCCTAGGCTACTCGACTGGATCTCTCTATTTCTCCTTGTTCTACACTTAGATTTCATCGTTAAGAGTGGATCTACATTAGTCTTCACATTTGCTCACTTGTAGGAGGCTCAAGCTGGCATGGCTGTAAGCTTCAAAATAGGGTAAGAGTGTAACATCCAAACCTGTATCTTTGCTGATTTAGGGTTACGAGGCATTACCGAGCACAACATAGTCTAACGTAGTCATTTATTTCATGTAAGGCCCCAAAAATTGGGCTTAGAAGTATTAAGCCTTGAGCAAGTGAGCGGTTAGGAAACTGTGCACAAAAGTATGTCTGCTTTAGTGGTTAAGGGTCCTGAGAGGAGTTGGAAAAGTCTTGGGTTCAAACCTGGGCTTTAGCAAAAATTTTGGTTTTAAGTGGATAAAACCCTGGATGCTTGGTTGTAAGCCTTTTAAATTATTGTGTTAAAAAAAAGTCATAAGGAAGCTTGTGGTCTAGTGGTTGTGGCGTCATTAAGGTTGCAAGGGAGCTGGGGTTCAAGTCTTGGCTCTTGCAATTTATTTTGGTTTTTCGTTTAAGGGAACCTAGACTTTGGCATTTAGACCTTTTAGTAAATTGAAGTAAAAATGTAACACAAAAGAGCTTGTGGCAAGGAGGCAAGTGGCGTGTTAAGCTATTGAGGGGGCTTGGGTTCGAATCCCATTACAAGCAAAAAGGATATTTATTTTGCTAGCATGAGGCGGCAGGAGTTTGAGGTGGTTTCGAACTCTGTTGGTTGAGAGTTTGAATGGGTCTTGGAGGGTGTTATGGAAGATATCAAGGAGGGATAAGGGGAGAGATTTTATGAGAAGGTTAAGGAATTCGAGTTAGGGATTGTTGTAGCCGATTGGGAGACTTCTTTGTGCAATTCGACTAAGGGGGTCTTTGGGTATGCATTTTCGGCATTTTGTGAGTGAATAGGTGCCGAATTCCCTCTCTGTCATTTGGGGTTTTTCTTCTTTTTGGTGATTCTGGCTTCTTTTCTCCCTAGTTTCATTTTTGTAAGTTATCTTTCGTGCTCTTTTTTGGATTTGATTAGTGTAAGTTTTAGTGCTGAAATCCCTATTTTCAACTTCCTTTCTTCTACTTTTGGCCGATCACACTACTCTTTTTCCTCTTACTCCTTTATGACTGATTCTCCCCTCCTTACCTCTTCACTTAGTTTTGGTTTAGTGTTTCTTCTATGGTAATCGTGAGTACAATCGTTTCTGTTAGTATTTTTTTAGATCTTTTTCATGTTATCTCTGCTTTAAGCCGAATATGTCTCCATTCTTATTTCCTGGGGTTCGTGTCTGTTGGGCATCTAAGCTTTGACAAGTGGCCAACTGCCTTATTGTTCTACCATTCCTATCAGTTTATTTGGTGTGCTCAGATCCTTCTTCCGGCGTTAAATCATTTTGGGGGTAAGTAGTGTTAGCCGAATACTCTATGACTTAATATTGGGACTTTAAGCCATATTCTTGAAATTAGTTTTGCCTAATAAGGTTCGTTGTCTGAGCAGATAATCATCGAGATCGATCCTTAGTTAGGGTTAAGAGAAATAAAGCCTTTTTCCCTCATTCAGGGTAAGGGTTTGGGATTGTATGTTTATGAATCCTAATGTTTGGAGACTAACAATATGATTTGATGGAAAATAGGCTTTGGAGCACGTGGACGATTCGTACGTTTCGCAATCAGGGGTGTATATGTACACCGTAAATCATTACTATTGTAAAGTTGAAAAGCTAAAAATACGATGATTGAGGCCACATGGGCATGCGAATGCTCGTGTGGTGAACTGAGCCCACAAATATGGGCGTTAGACTGTAGAAGCCACCACGAGCATTCTCGTGCTCTTGGGTCGTTATGGGCCTTGTTGGGCTGAAATGGGCCATGTGTCCCACACGGATAAAAGCTACGAAAAGTGGCAGGAACTGGATTGGGTATGTAGTTCGCATAGCCGTAATTGAATTTGGGACAAATGGGCCACACGAGCGTGTGGGCCCACTTGGGCCGAATATTGGGCTCTGGGACCATTTACACTATTTTGACCTTGTGGATTATCTGTATCACTCGAGGCAACTGTAGACCTTTGGGAAGGTTTTTATTGGTACTAAAACCCTAAAATAGGTATAATGACCGTAATGCCCCTATAGCGTAAAATGACCGTAATGCCCCTGTAGGGTAAAAAGATTGTAATGCCCCTATAGGTTAAAAAGACTATAATGCCCCTGTAGGGTAAAAAGACCATAATGCCTCTATAGGGTAAAAAGACCGTAATGCCCCTATAGGGTAAAATAACCGTAATGCCCCTAGAGGGTAAATGATTATTTTGCCCCTGAGTGTAAATGATTGATTTTCCCTTGATGTAAATGACTGATTTGTCTGTGATTTGTATAACTGATTCTGAGCATGGCATTCTGCATACACGACATACTGCATGGGGTTGGGATACTGTTATGGAGGAAGTATTGTACTGGTGGCTCTGCCACAACCACTGTTTCTGGTGGCTTGGCCACATATACTATTACTGGCAGCTTTGCTACAATATTGTTACTAGCAGCTTTGTTCCGATGTTACTGATGGCTTTGTGCCGATCATATTGCCGTTACTGATGGCTTTGTGCCAATCATATTACCATTACTGATGACTGTGTGCCGATCATATCACTGCTACTGATGGCTTTATGCCAATCATATTACTGTACTTTTGGCTTGTAGCCATTCTGTTTATAGTGGCTCTTAACCATTCTGGTTACTGGCAGCTTTGTTGCGATACCATTATTGCCGCAACCGATGCTAATATTGGTGTGTTGGTTGGGTAGGTCGATTTTATCCTCACATGATGCGTTGGTTGGCACGGGTGGTGTGTTGCCTGGATTGGGATGGGTTGCATGATTGCATTGTTGCATTTTTATTATTGATTCTGTCACTGTAATGGGCTTAGGCCCACATGTATTCTATTTTTGATTCTAATACTATAATGGGCTAAGGCCCACACTACACTTTTTTTTTTGTTTTGGGCTAAAGTCACATTGTTCTGTTACTGAAAAAGGCTTAGGCCCAGACTGTTACTGCTTATATTACTGACTAAATGATAGGGGATTACACACTGAGTTTTTGTAAACTCACCCCGTTGTTAACCTTTCAGGTAATCCCCAGCGTTAGACGGTTCGGAGCTGCGAAGGACTCGAAGAGGACCACACAACTGCACAAGTTTTATTCTCTTTAGCTCATTTACTTAAGCAAGTTGATTTTGTTTCGGGTTGTAATAAGGCCTTTAAAATTTTTGGATTTTAAATTCGGGATTTTATTCATTGAGATTCTTATCTGCTAGAAGTAGAACCCTAACTATTTTCAAATGCTACGTTTTCGCAACTCAATTTTTAAATATCACGTTTTCGTAAATCATTTGCTTTAAATTAAGCTTCCGCAACAATAAGGTTTTGAAGGTAACAACTTTTGTTTCGATTGAAATTAAATAAATGCAGACTTAGGTTTTGTACAAGTTTTAAATGGCAAGAAGTTTAAAATTTCAAGAAGGGTTTTCAATGAAAACATGGTTTTTGAAAATCACTTCAATGTGACACGCTAGATTCGACAATAACGTCTAAGCTGGGTTTGGGGTGTTACATTACAATTCATGCTCTGAAATTTAACCGAGTCATATCCATTCAACTATTCAAATTTCGAACCAACTAACATACATCAAATCATATTACATATGCTTTATAAATCCAGTAGCCGAATCATATGATCAACAATCAAGGCATTCGAATAATCTAATTATAAATAAGCTTATTACATTACGTTTTCATATACCGAGCATATTTATATATCGCAACCCTCAATTATTTACATCTATATCATTGGCTAAATATCAAACACCTCAATTTAAAAGCTTTTGCACATGCACATATTTATCAAAACAAATCATAATACAGGACCTAATATTCATTCACCTATACAACATTAGTTAACATTACCACATAGTCAAAATTACTTTTAATGCTATCATATCATATGTATATCACCCTAAAACCAAATCCAATTTTAAACACAATATCCAACCGTAACAATCCTATTCCATTAACTATTTAATGAACATACCAATCCTTAATTTATACACAATCGCACATTAATCTAAGTCAAGCTATCCCATACGGCTTAATAGGCATACATATATAAAACATAAACAAGCATCACTAAATAACCGAATACAATTGTAACCATTACTAACTTAGGCGCATTTCATAATAACCATATTAAACATTTTTGGAAACAAATAACAAATCAATGTACACCTAATTTGCATGATAAATAGCATGTCTAATTTTCATATATTCAACCAATCAACTAATCATTTATCCGGTCATCCAATTTAACCTCTATAAGCCATACCAATATCAAAACAAAATCTCAACTAGGTACCATTTCATAACTAAATAACATTATTAACCAAACACATTATACTTGCTCAAATGACTGACCAAACTTCTATAAAACATAGTCATATTTTGCCATTATTCTCCAAACCACATGACCGATTTCACAAGCAATCACTTATACATAACTGAGCTTACCAGAACATATACATTATAGCAAAAACACATTCACCAACTAAATCATTACTCAAACCAAATCTTATAACCAAACATATCACACATATATACCTCGAAACAACTTCCCAAAAGAGCTCATAACATGATCGAATATACATAATAATTAGCACCGCTAACAAGCCATTTTGCATGGCAACTTATATACAATTCAAAATTAACCATAGCCTATACATGCCATATGACATAATAGCAAGCTTTAAAAATACCGAAATAGCGATTGATAGTGTGACGATAATCCTTAACGATCCCTGAGCTCAAGCTAAATTTATATATCTATAAAACAATGAAAGAATGCACAAAGTAAGTTTTGGAACCTTAGTAAGCCATAAGAAAATAATTCATCTCAATGATATTTATAATTCAATTTAGCTAGATCAAAATTAAATAAATCTCAAACACATATACAATCAACTTACTCATTATAATGGCCCAAATTTATGGTTATCGGAACAGTGGTTTTCGGACCACAAATCTGATGAGGAAAATTTTATTTTTATTATATTTCTATGGCCTAAAACTTCACGAAAAGATTTCATGAAAATTTCATTCAAAAATTTTGACATTTGGGCACTCAATTTAGTCAAAATGACTAAATTGTAAAAAGTGAAAAAGTTGAGTTCTATATGTTAGAGGTGTCCAATTGTTATGAAATTTTAAATTGGAGGTCTTTATATGGTACTTAGATCATTGGTTAAGTTGGTGGACAAAAATGGACATGGTTAGGCATATTTCCAAAGTTTTTCATTAAGGGCATTTTAGTTATTTAGTTATTAAAATGAATTAAAAACAAAATTAAAAGCCAATTTTTTATCATCTTCTTAATTAGGTCAAATTTAGCAAGGAGAGAAGCCATATTTAGGGAATATTAAGTGATCCCAAGCCCCATTTTTAATGCTCTTTACGTTTTTGAGATCCCGGTAGCTTAATTTAGCTTATTCTAGCAATAATTTAACCTATGGTTTATATTTTGAAAAATATCCATAGGTGAAAAGTGTTTATTTTGATGTTTTATGATAGAATATGAAGCTATAAATTATGTTAAAAAACTTTTGCTAGCCGATTTTAAGTGAAAACGAGTAAGTTGACATAATCGATAAAAATCCCTAATGTACAGAACTAAATGTTACAGTGAGAATTTGATTTTGTCATAGAAGAGAAAAATGTTCAGTATGTTATATAACATAATAATATGAGATGAAGTTTAATTTCTGAACCTTGGGGCAAAAGCGTAATTATGTAAAAGTCTAGGGGCAAAATCATAATTTTTCCAAATTTAGAGTCGGTGGCTATTTTGATAAATGTGAGTATTAAATAAGTTAAATTTTCTATTTTAGATCAAGAAGAATGAAACTCGAGGTTAGACAAAGCAAAGAATAAAGTTGAAGGCTAAGTTGGTGAATTTGGCTATATTTTGTGCCAAGGTAAGTTTACGGTAAATAAATACAATATTTCAATAATTATTATTAATATTGTTATTTGCCAAAAATTATAAATTTATTTAATGTTGACTCAAGTATGAGATGACAGAGAATTAGTGTTAAAAAGTCCCGTTGAAACATGAGGAATGTATCGGATACAAATGTCATGACATTTGGGTAGAGAGGTCCCATGTAAGACCATGTCTGGGACATGGTGTTGGCACCAAGATGAGAGGTCCCATGTAAGGCCATGTCTGGGACATGGCGTTGGCACCGAGATAAGAGGTCCTATGTAAGACCATGTCTGGGACATGGCGATGGCACCGAGATGAGAGGTCCCCCATAAGACCATGTTTGGGACATGGCATGGGCACCGATATGAGAACATCCCATGTAAGACCATGTCTGGGACATGGATTTGGCATGTTAATTTTGATTTTTTATGATAGAATATGAAGTTATAAATTATGTTAAACAACTTTTGCTAGCCGATTTTATGCGAAAACGAGTAAGTTGACATGATCGGTAAAAATCCTTATTGTACATAAGTAGTGTTAGAGTGAGAATTTGATGTTGTCATAGAAGAGAAAAATGTTTAGCATTTTATATAACATAAGAATACAAGATGAAGTTTAATTTCCGAACTTTAGGGCAGAAGCGTAATTATGTAAAAGTTTAGGGGAAAAATCATAATTTTGCCAAAGTTAGAGTTGAGGGCTGTTTTGATAAATGTGAGTATTAAATGAGTTAAATTTTCTATTTTAGATCAAGAAGAACGAAACTCGAGGTTAGACAAAGGAAAGAATAAAGTTGAAGGCTAAGTTGGTGAATTTGTCTATATTTTGTACCGAGGTAAGTTTACGGTAAATAAATAGGATATTTCAATAATTATTATTAATATTGTTATTTTCCAAAAATTATGCATTTATTTTATGAATTTATTTAATGTTGACTCAAGTATGAGATGACAGAGAATCAGTGTTAAAAAGCCCCGTTGAAACCTGAGGAATGTATCAGATACAAATGTCATGACATTTGGGTAGAGAGGTCCCATGTAAGACTATGTCTGGGACATGGCGTTGGCACCGAGACGAGAGGTCCCATGTAAGACCATGTCTGGGACATGGCATTTGCACTGAGATAAGAGGTCCTATGTAAGACCATGTCTGGGACATGGCGTTGGCACCGAGATGAGAGGCCCCCCATAAGACCATGTTTGGGACATGCATGGGCACCGATATGAGAACATCCCATGTAAGACCATGTCTGGGACATGGCTTTGGCTTGTTATTATCCGAAAAGACCCAAGTATCCTTATTATTCCAACGTGGCTCAACGGGCTAGTAAACAAATCATGTTAATGAAAGTTCATTTAAAAGCATAAATGGTAAGCTCAAATGAGTTATAAGAGTTACGAACTTACTATATTATCAATTAATACTCAATGTTTCAGCAAGAGAAGTATAAGTTATGATCATGAGTTAACTAAGTAAACCAGTAAGAGGACGAGAATGAGATTAAATAAAGAGTAAACTAGAGATCTTGACATTTGAGTTGAATTATTTGTGTTAAATGTTGTTAGTTATTTGCTAGTAAACTTACTAAGCTTATGCTTACTTTTTTTTATTTTTCTTTCTCTTATAGTATTGTAAAGCTACTTTTGAGAACTTAAAGACGTCGGAGATCGTCCACACTATCAACGACAACAACTCGGTATTTTATGATGAACCAAGTTTGGGTTATGGCATGTATAGTGACTTAGTTATTTTGAACATTTGTATTTATGATTTTTCTAAAGAATGATATGTAAGTATTCGATGATGAATGGTTGTTAAAATGGCTAAGTATGAAGGTGTTTGTTGTTACAAATGTTTAGGTGATAAATCATGCATAGAAATCATGAAAGAGTAAAATTTGCAAAGAAACAGATTTCAAGCAGCAACAGTGACGTGACTGTGAAAAATCACCTAGGATAGTTTAAAATTAATTATAAGTTTAACGTTATATAGACTTAAAGCTTATTGAGTCTACTTTCATAGAAAAATAATGGTGTAGCAAAGTGAATTTTATATTTTAAGATATGTGAATTTTAGTGAGACAGGGTTAGAACTATTTTTGGAGTCCTCTGTTTTGAGTTCAGAAAATCATTAAAAATTTTAAAAAAATTGTTATGAGTTTTAGTTTATATTTATAGATTCCTTATTGAGTCTATTTTCTTTAGAAATAAGTGAGAACACCATATGAAAATCCTACAATGTGAAAGCTTATTTTTAGTGACAAGAGGTTAGGATAGTCGAGTGGTGTAAAATGGGAGACGTTAACTAATAAACTGTACTAATTGGCTAAACCAAAAATTCTAAAAAATTTATGGTAAGAAGACATATGAGTCTAGTTTCAGGGAAAATTTATAGATTTAAATTTTTAATTTCATAGCTCGAGTTATAACTAAATTAGTAACTACTGCGCAGGTGGACAGCTTTGCTATGAATAGTGAAATTAATTTCAAAAGTAAAATTTTATGCCCCGAATATTTTAGTTAAGTAAAGTAATGCCTCGAGCTCGACTTCGGCAATGGTCTCGATTAAGGGGTGTTACATTTTGTTGGTATCAGAGCAGGTTTAGTCAATTCTTGAAATACTCAATATGAATAAGTGTCTACCTATACATGCATACTTATATTTTGATAGTGTGACGACTCCTGATGATTTTAAAATGTTTTCTTTTATAGTTATGGATCCCAAACGAGTTGGCACTGATGAAGTAGAGAGTAATGCGCCCACTCCCGCAGAAGGGATGGAGGAGGAGCTAGAGAAGCCTTCTTTCAAGCTATGAATGATTGGTTTGCCGAGTTCGTTCGTACGAATCTGGCTGTGAGACCTCCACCCCTCATGATTCTTAGGTTCCCCCTATAGCTTCCCCAGCTGCAGGTATAGTTATCAGAGAAAGACCTCCAGTTGATAAGATCCGAAAACAAGGGTCTGAAGAGTTTCGGGCTACCAAAGACGATGATGCCGAGAAAGCTGAATTTTGGCTCGAAAATACTATCTGAGTTTTTGAAGAATTATCTTGTACACCTGAAGAATGTATGAAGTGTGTTGTTTCACTTCTCCGTGATTCAGCCTATCACTGGTGGAAGACTCTCGTGTCAGTGGTACCGAGTGAGAGGGTGTGACAGCCCTAAATTGACCCTAGTCGGGAAGTGGTTTCGGGACCACAAAACCGAGTTAAGAAAATAATTAAAAGTTATATTCTGTGTTTATGAAGTGAGTAAATGCATGTGTGAAAGTTTCATGCATTAATTTGATCATCTTTATGTGAATCTTTTTTTATATGGACTTATATGAAACTTTGTTGGAAAGTGAGAGGCTAATTTACAATGGTCTAATAGTACATGCATTGAAAGGAGTGGTTTTGCATGTCAATTTACCCAAGCTAAATATGGTGGCCGGCCATGTTATGTAGTAAATAATATTATAACTATTTTATGCTAATAGTTTATGTTACAAAATGAAATAATGAATAAGGTTAATAAAATACAAGTTAGTGGGAGGAAAAACCAAAGTTAGCCTATGTTTTCTCCTCCATTGCCGTAGCTAGAGAAAGAAGAGGAAGAAAAGCCTTTGGGGAAGAAAATTCGGCTAAGGTGGATACCTAAAGTAAGGTAAGTTCAATGTCATTCTTGGAAAAACTTATGCACCATTTGGATGATTAGTCTAACTTCTACCTATTTTATGGTTTGAAGATAGGTTTTGTATGAGTTAAGTTTCGGTTAAGGTGGATTGATTAATTGGGTTTTATAAGGAAATTATGCCATAGCCGAATGTGTCTTGAAGAAGATGTCATATGTGCTTATTATAAGTATATGTATGTTCGGCTAATGAGTTTGAATTGAAGTTTCGATAGGTTGTGGGTTGAGTGGCCGAGTGAACTATAGGCTTTGCAAGGATGGAATTTACTTATAAGTTGTGTGTGTATGGCTTTATTTGCTAATGACATTTAAGAGTTTAAATCTTGAATAATGTTATGCATAGGTTTCGGCCATGAATCCTTGTGTTATAACACTTGCTTAATAATGAAAGAACATGAGCTTAAAGCTTGAGTAACACTCGGCTTTAGTGTAAGTTAAAATTTGTTAGAAAATAATTTTCAAGTTAGTAGATTATGTGTTAAGAGAGGGATTTAGAATATATATATATATAGCTGAATGTGATATGTGTGAATTATATATTAAATCAAGGCTTGGTAAGCTAGCTATTAAGGTGAAATGCTAATGTTAGTATTTGATTTGGTAATAATCTGTTTGGGGACAGCAGCAGTAAGGTGATTTTGGAAAATCGCCATAAATTGTAGGAGTTGAATTAGAAGCTGAGTGAATTATGTCATTAAAGCTTGAAGAGTCTATTTTCTTACAAAGGAAACTATAAAAACAAAAGAGTTACCGATCTTGAGATATTTGAAGTATTGTGGGGCTGAGTCAAAATGACTGCTGGATTCCCTGTTCTGTTTTTAGAAAATCATTATAAATTGTACAAAAATGATTATAAGATGAAATTTATATGCTTAGACTCCTTAATGAGTCTAGTTTCAAATGAGATCAAATACAACACATTTGGAATTCTGTAAAGTGAGAAATTGGATTCGTAGTGAAGAGTGGTCAGAATAGTCAACTAGTGAAATAGGGGAAACTTTAAGAAAAATCTGGTATTGATTGGCCAAGCCTAAAATTCTGAAAATTTTATGGATGGAAGATATACGAGTCTATATTCAGGGAAAATTAACGGCAAGTGATTTGGAGTTTAGTAGCTCCAGTTATAAGTAATTTAGTAACTACTGCTCAGGAAAACAGCTCGTAGTGAATATGTGATTTTGTTGTAAACATTAATGGAAGTTTGCCGATGAATTATTTATTGATTATTATAAAGCTACTATAAGCTATGTGTGTGAAAGTCGGATCAATATATATATTATTCTGAAAATAATACTTGAATAGTCGATTAATGACTATTTTAAATTTTGTTGAACTTAAGCTCAAGAGCAAAGGGGAACTAGATCCGATAAAGGGAAGGAAAAAGTAATTGAATAGCCGTTGAAGTCGTTCGACGACATTTGAGGTAAGTCTTCGAGTAATGACCCTACTTGAATTATATTGAAATGATTAGTCATATTATGACGGATAGTCGAATGTGCATAGAGACTATGTTATAAAGCCAATTGAAATTATGCTCTTTGTGTGTGGCTATTGAGCCGAAATTTGAAAGGTTTAATAAATGTTTTGTGTTTGAGCCTTAGTAACGAAGAAATGATATGGATGTGTTATGATTATTGATATATGTGTGCATGAGCATTGGGATATATCCGGGCTAAGACCCGAAGGCAATTATGCGAGTTGATATATCCGGGCTATGACCCGAAGGCAATTATGCGAGTTGATATATCCGGGCTATGACCGAAGGCAATTATGCGAGTTGATATATCCGGGCTATGACCCGAAGGCAATTATGCGAGTTGATATATCCGGGCTATGACCCGAAGGCAATTATGCGAGATGATATATCCGGGCTAAGACCCGAAGGCAATTATGCGAGATGATATGTCCGGGCTAAGACCGAAGGCAATTATGCGAGTTGATATGTCCGGGCTAAGACCCGAAGGCAAATGTGTTTGCGGCTGCATTCGGTTAAATACCGAAGAAACTTGGGTTTGAATGTGAGCGTTTTGTGCTGTAACTAATTTAATAATTATGCTTGACCAACCCGAATGATAAGGTATGTTTGCATGTGCATTGGAAAGTCGGTTTGTTTTAAATGGTATTCGTGCGATCGGCTAACGAATTTTCGGCTTTTATAAAGGTTGATACCTTGTGTATCTATGTGGGTGAAGTGTGAAGTAGTATGAGTATGAGAATGTGTGTTAATAAAGTGATTTAGTTAACTATGTGAATGTAATACTGTAGTCAAAGCCGATTTCATTACTTGAGACTTACTAAGCTTTAAATGCTTACCCGGTTGCTTTGGCTCTCTGTTTTATAGATTTTGTTCGTTAGCTATCGGATTCGGGATCAGCGAAGTCGAAGTCATCTACACTATCAAGCTCTTTTGGTATTCTTTTAGTTGAACTCTGGATATGGCATGTATAGGACTACCCCCTGTTGTTTAAGTTCTTTTGTGTTGTATGTGTGTAAAGCCATGCGAAAATGGCTTGTAAAAGTGGAGTATGGCATTAGACCATTTGTGTGTATGTATGTATATATATGATTTCATGATGTGACTATGGTTTGAAATGGAAGTGTTGGGCTAATGATCAGCCATTGGAATGGCTAAATATGATCACATGTGGACCTATGTAGGGCAAAATCCTAGTTGGTCCATGGTAACCACAAAATAGGTAAAGTTTATCTTGAAAACAGATTTTGACAGCAACAGTGGTGTGGAATTGAAAAATCACATAAATTCGTAGGAGTGGAATTAAATAGTGAATAAATTATGTAATCGAACCATGATGAATCTACTTTTATATGGAAGTAACGAAGCAATTATAGGAACAGTACAGAAAGAGATATTCGGGTTCTTGTGGAACAGGGCCAGAACAGTTTCTGGATTCACTGTTCCGCCTTTGGAAATTCACTATAAATTGACCAGGGATAATTAGGGGTCATACCATATATGTGTGGATTCCTCTCTGAGTCTAGTTTCCATAGAAACAAACGGCATTAGTATTGAAGCCCTGTGCAGAGAGATATCCCAGTCGTAATGGGAAAAGGTCAGTGTAGTCGACCCCTGTAACATGAGAGACTTTGACTAATAAACTGTACTAATGGGCCCGACCAAAAATTCTAGAAAAAAATATATAGGTGGGGACATGAGTCTAGTTTCAGGGAAAAATCACAAAACTGATTTTCGAGTTGTGAAACTCAAGATATGATTTTTGAAGCGACTAGTACTCAGACTGGACAGTGTCTGGAAAAATTTTTAAAAGTCTGTCAACACCTCGTATTCGACTCCGGTGACGGTCTCGGGTTTGGGGTGTTACAATTGATTGGTATCAGAGCTACGGTTTAGTCGATTCTAGGACTACCGTAATGTGTTGGGGTCTAGCTATACATGCCATTTTATGTGATTAATTGATAGTGTGGTGATTTCTGACATTTGCAAATGTGTTTATTTATAGTAATGGATCCCGATCCCAACCGAGCGGTAGCTGATGATCTCGAGAGTGTAGCGCCTGCTCCCGCACAAGGGACAGCGCCGGTGGACTCTCAACCTAATGCGAGTAACCCGAACGATGAAGCTAGACAAGCTTTCTATAACGTGATGAATGATTGGTTCAACCAATACATTCGAACTAATACGGCTGTTCCACAACCTCCATTCCCGACAAACACCACCCCCGCACCTACAATACCTCCGGTAACTGACCAAATAAGGTCAAATAAGCCCCCAGTTGACCGAATCCGAAAACATGGGGCTACTGAATTTAAAGCTACGGATAGCGACGATGCCGAGCAAGCTGAATTCTGGTTGGACAACACTATCCGGGTACTAGATGAGCTATCTTGTACACCCGATGAATGCCTAAAGTGTGCTATCTCCTTGCTACGTGATTCTGCCTACTATTGGTGGAGTACTCTGACTTCTGTTGTGCCCCGGGAGCAAGTAACTTGGGAGTTTTTCCAAACTGAGTTTCGGAAAAAGTATATCAGTCAGAGATTTGTTGATCAAAAACGGAAGGAATTTCTCGAGCTTAAGCAAGGTTCTATGTCAGTTACTGATTACGAGCGAAAATTTGTTAGACTTAGTAGATACGCTCGGGAATGTGTTTCGTCCGAGGCTGTTATGTGTAAACGCTTCGAAGATGGGCTGAATGAAGATATAAAAATGTTCGTTGGCATTCTTGAGATACGAGAGTTCGTAGTACTTGTCGAGCGAGCTTGTAAAGCCGAAGAGCTTAGAAAGGAAAAACAAAAAGTTGATGTGGGAACCGGGGAGTTTCGTAAAAGATTCTCGGGAAAGTCTCATCAACAGGCATCGAAGAAATTTCGAGATGATGTGGGCCGGTCTAAAAGCACTTCGGGCCTTTTTAGACGAGATCGTGATCGACCCCCTGTGGGTACACGAGGCACTTCAGTCGCCAGTGTTGGGAATGAACGTCGAGGCCGAACGGAATGTCGACATTGCGGTAAATGGCATTTGGGGAGTTGTAGATTCCATGACCGCTCCTGTTACAAGTGTGGATCAGTGGACCACTTCATTAAAGATTGCCCGAGGCTGTCTGAACAGAATGTAAATCAGAGTGGGAGACCGGGTGCTACCACTGCTCGAGGTAGATCATCTAGAAATATGGGCAATGCTAGTGGTGGTCAGAGAGGATCTAGAGATGCTACGACCGGATCCGAGGCTCGTGCACCTGCTAGAGCATATGCTATACGTGCCCGCGAGGATGCTTCATCGCCTGATGTTATTACCGGTACTTTTACTCTCTTTGATACTAACGTAATTGCTTTGATTGACCCCGGTTCTACTCATTCTTACATATGTGAAACCTTAGCATCCAGTAAGACTTTACCTATTGAGTCTACTGAGTTTGTAATTCGGGTGTCAAATCCCTTGGGTCGTTACGTGCTTGTCGACAAAGTGTGTAAGAAATGTCCCCTAGCAATTCGAGGTTCCTGTTTTCCAGCAGACTTGATGCTTTTGCCGTTTGATGAATTTGACGTTATCCTTGGGTTGGATTGGTTGACCGTGCATGATGCGGTTGTGAATTGCAAAAGCAAGACTATTGATTTGAGGTGTGCAAATAACGAAGTAATCCGAGTTGAGTCTACGGATTTGGATGGGTTGCCCGCTGTAATATCCTCAATGTTGACCCAAAAATATGTGAGAAAAGGGTGCGAAGCATACCTTGCGTATGTACTGGATGACCAAGAACTAGAAAAGAAACCTGAATTTGTGCCAGTGGTTTGTGAATACCCGGATGTTTTTCCTGAAGAATTGCCGGGTTTACCACCTGTTCGGGAGATAGAGTTTGGTATTGAGCTTGTACCTGGGACTACGCCGATTTCGATAGCTCCGTATCGTATGGCACCAACTGAGTTAAAAGAGTTGAAAGCTCAGCTGCAAGAATTGACGGATAGAGGTTTCGCTCGGCCAAGTTTCTCACCTTGGGGTGCACCCGTATTGTTCGTGAAAAAGAAGGACGGAACCATGAGGTTGTGCATTGACTATCGTCAACTGAATAAAGTGACGATAAAGAATAAATACCCACTACCGCGTATCGATGATTTGTTTGATCAACTAAAGGGGGCCTCAGTGTTCTCAAAAATAGATTTGAGATCGGGTTATTATCAGTTGCGGATTCGAGATTCAGACGTACCCAAAACTGCTTTCAGAACGAGGTACGGTCACTACGAATTCTTAGTGATGCCGTTTGGGCTCACTAATGCCCCGGCAGTATTTATGGATTTGATGAATCGGATCTTCAGACCATATTTGGATCGGTTCGTAGTTGTGTTCATTGATGACATCTTGGTCTATTCAAGAGATGAGACCGAACATGCTGAGCACCTGAGACTAGTGTTGCAAATTTTACGGGATAGGCAGTTATATGCTAAGTTCAGTAAGTGTGAGTTCTGGTTAAGAGAGGTTAGCTTCTTGGGTCATGTGGTATCCGCGTCGGGTATTCGAGTTGACCCGAACAAAATTTCAGCCATACTTGACTGGAAACCTCCGAGAAATGTTACTGAAGTTCGGAGCTTTTTGGGGCTCGCCGGTTATTACCGACGATTTGTGAAAGGTTTCTCGATGATAGCCACACCAATGACGAAGCTACTTCAAAAGGATGTTAAGTTCGAGTGGACGGAGAAATGTCAGAAAAGTTTCGACCAACTGAAAACTCATTTGACTGAAGCTCCAATTTGGTGCAACCCGAATCGGGTAAAGAGTTTGTCATCTATAGTGACGCATCCCTACTGGGTTGGGTTGCGTATTGATGCAAGAAGGTCGAGTCGTGGCCTATGCGTCGAGACAATTGAAGCCACACGAGAGGAATTATCCGACCCATGACCTCGAACTAGCTGCCATCGTATTTGCTTTAAAAATATGGCGACATTATCTGTTTGGTGAGAAGTGCCATGTATTTTCGGACCACAAAAGTCTCAAATATTTGATGACTCAACGAGACTTGAATCTGCGACAAAGACGTTGGCTTGAGTTGTTGAAAGATTACGAGCTTGTCATTGATTACCACCCGGGAAAGGCTAACGTGGTTGCGGACGCCTTAAGCCGGAAGTCATTGTTTGCTTTGCGAGCGATGAACGTGCATTTGTCTGTTCTACCAGACAATGTGTTAGTAGCTGAATTAAAAGCTAAACCATTATTGACTCACCAAATTCGTGAAGCTCAGAAAGTCGATGATGAATTGGTTGCAAAACGGGCTGAGTGTTTTCCGAACGAGGGATCAGAGTTTCAAATTGACGACGATAATTGTTTGAGGTTCAGAAATCGGTTGTGTGTTCCAAGGAATTCGGAACTCATTTCGACGATTCTGAACGAAGCCCATTGTAGCCGAATGTCAATTCACCCGGGGAGTACGAAAATGTACAACGATTGAAACGTCAATTTTGGTGGCATGGTATGAAACGGGACATCTCCGACTTTGTTTCGAGATGTTTAATATGTCAACAAGTGAAAGCGGAACATCAAGTGCCTTCAGGATACTCCAGCCGATCATGATACCCGAGTGGAAATGGGATCGAGTCACAATGGACTTTGTGTCCGGACTGCCCTTGTCAGCAAGTAAGAAGGATGCGATATGGTTGTTGTCGATAGACTAACTAAGTCGGCTCACTTTATCCCGTGCGTACGGATTTTCATTAGATAAACTAGCTGAATTGTATGTTTCTCAGATTGTGAGATTACACGGGTACCGATTCTATTGTGTCGGATAGAGATCCGAGATTCACCTCGCGATTTTGGAAGAAATTGCAAGAAGCTTTGGGTACCAAGCTGCATTTTAGCACCGCTTTTCATCCACAAACAGATGGTCAATCCGAGCGGATAATTCAGATACTTGAGGATATGTTGAGATGTTGCATCCTCGAGTTCAGTAGTTCATGGGAACGGTATTACCTTTGATTGAATTCGCTTACAACAATAGTTTCAATCAAGTATTAAGATGGCACCTTACGAGGCTTTGTACGGTCGTAAATGCCGTACACCATTGTTTTGGACCGAGCTCGGTGAAAGCAAAATTTCGGAGTTGATTTGATTAGAGATGCGGAACAGAAAGTAAAGGTAATCCGTGAAAGTCTGAAGATAGCCACGGATCGTCAGAAGTCGTACGCAGATTTGAAACGAAAAGACATCGAGTATCAGGTGGGAGACAAAGTGTTCCTTAAGGTTTCACCTGGAAAAAGATACTCAGGTTCGGCCGTAAGGGCAAGTTGAGCCAAGATTCATTGGGCCGTATGAAATATCCGAAAGAATTGGTCCAGTGGCATATAGATTGATTTTACCCCCTGAACTTGAAAGGATTCACAATGTTTTCCATGTTTCGATGCTTCGACGTTATAGATCCGATCCGTCACATGTGATTAATCCTCGGAAGTTGAAATTCGATCTGACTTGAGTTATGAAGAAGAACCAATTCGCATCCTAGCTCGTGAAGTGAAAGAGTTGCGAAACAGAAGGGTTCCGTTAGTTAAGGTGTTATGGCTCAAACACGGGATCGAGGAAGCTACTTGGGAAACTGAGAGCTCGATGAAAGAACGATACCCAAACCTATTCACCGGTGAGCTTTTCGGGGACGAAAATTTCTTAAGTGGGGGAGAGTTGTGACAGCCCTAAATTGACCCTAGTCGGGAAGTGGTTTCGGGACCACAAAACCGAGTTAAGAAAATAATTAAAGTTATATTCTGTGTTTATGAAGTGAGTAAATGCATGTGTGAAAGTTTCATGCATTAATTTGATCATCTTTATGTGAATCTTTTTTTATATGGACTTATATGAAACTTTGTTGGAAAGTGAGAGGCTAATTTACAATGGTCTAATAGTACATGCATTGAAAGGAGTGGTTTTGCATGTCAATTTACCCAAGCTAAATATGGTGGCCGCCATGTTAGTAGTAAATAATATTATAACTATTTTATGCTAATAGTTTATGTTACAAAATGAAATAATGAATAAGGTTAATAAAATACAAGTTAGTGGGAGGAAAAACCAAAGTTAGCCTATGTTTTCTCCTCCATTGCCGTAGCTAGAGAAAGAAGAGGAAGAAAAGCCTTTGGGGAAGAAAATTCGGCTAAGGTGGATACCTAAAGTAAGGTAAGTTCAATGTCATTCTTGGAAAAACTTATGCACCATTTGGATGATTAGTCTAACTTCTACCTATTTTATGGTTTGAAGATAGGTTTTGTATGAGTTAAGTTTCGGTTAAGGTGGATTGATTAATTGGGTTTTATAAGGAAATTATGCCATAGCCGAATGTGTCTTGAAGAAGATGTCATATGTGCTTATTATAAGTATATGTATGTTCGGCTAATGAGTTTGAATTGAAGTTTCGATAGGTTGTGGGTTGAGTGGCCGAGTGAACTATAGGCTTTGCAAGGATGGAATTTACTTATAAGTTGTGTGTGTATGGCTTTATTTGCTAATGACATTTAAGAGTTTAAATCTTGAATAATGTTATGCATAGGTTTCGGCCATGAATCCTTGTGTTATAACACTTGCTTAATAATGAAAGAACATGAGCTTAAAGCTTGAGTAACACTCGGCTTTAGTGTAAGTTAAAATTTGTTAGAAAATAATTTCAAGTTAGTAGATTATGTGTTAAGAGAGGGATTTAGAATATATATATATATAGCTGAATGTGATATGTGTGAATTATATATTAAATCAAGGCTTGGTAAGCTAGCTATTAAGGTGAAATGCTAATGTTAGTATTTGATTGGTAATAATCTGTTTGGGGACAGCAGCAGTAAGGTGATTTTGGAAAATCGCCATAAATTGTAGGAGTTGAATTAGAAGCTGAGTGAATTATGTCATTAAAGCTTGAAGAGTCTATTTCTTACAAAGGAAACTATAAAAACAAAGAGTTACCGATCTTGAGATATTTGAAGTATTGTGGGGCTGAGTCAAAAGACTGCTGGATTCCCTGTTCTGTTTTTAGAAAATCATTATAAATTGTACAAAAATGATTATAAGATGAAATTTATATGCTTAGACTCCTTAATGAGTCTAGTTTCAAATGAGATCAAATACAACACATTGGAATTCTGTAAAGTGAGAAATTGGATTCGTAGTGAAGAGTGGTCAGAATAGTCAACTAGTGAAATAGGGGAAACTTAAGAAAAATCTGGTATTGATTGGCCAAGCCTAAAATTCTGAAAATTTTATGGATGGAAGATATACGAGTCTATATTCAGGGAAAATTAACGGCAATGATTTGGATTTAGTAGCTCCAGTTATAAGTAATTTAGTAACTACTGCTCAGGAAAACAGCTCGTAGTGAATATGTGATTTTGTTGTAAACATTAATGGAAGTTTGCCGATGAATTATTTATTGATTATTATAAAGCTACTATAAGCTATGTGTGTGAAAGTCGGATCAATAATATATTATTCTGAAATAATACTTGAATAGTCGATTAATGACTATTTTAAATTTTGTTGAACTTAAGCTCAAGAGCAAAGGGGAACTAGATCCGATAAAGGGAAGGAAAAAGTAATTGAATAGCCGTTGAAGTCGTTCGACGACATTTGAGTAAGTCTTCGAGTAATGACCCTACTTGAATTATATTGAAATGATTAGTCATATTATGACGGATAGTCGAATGTGCATAGAGACTATGTTATAAAGCCAATTGAAATTATGCTCTTTGTGTGTGGCTATTGAGCCGAAATTTGAAAGGTTTAATAAATGTTTGTGTTTGAGCCTTAGTAACGAAGAAATGATATGGATGTGTATATTATTGATATATGTGTGCATGAGATTGGATATATCCGGGCTAAGACCGAAGGCAATTATGCGAGTTGATATATCGGGCTATACCGAAGGCAATTATGCGAGTTGATATATCCGGGCTATGACCCGAAGGCAATTATGCGAGTTGATATATCGGGCTATGACCGAAGGCATTATGCGAGTTGATATATCCGGCTATGACCGAAGGCAATTATGCGAGATGATATATCCGGGCTAAGACCCGAAGGCAATTATGCGAGATGATAGTCGGGCTAAGACCCGAAGGCAATTATGCGAGTTGATATGTCCGGGCTAAGACCCGAAGGCAAATGTGTTTGCGGCTGCATTCGGTTAAATACCGAAGAAACTTGGGTTGAATGTGAGCGTTTGTGCTGTAACTAATTTAATATTATGCTTGACCAACCCGAATGATAAGGTATGTTTGCATGTGCATTGGAAAGTCGGTTTGTTTTAAATGGTATTCGTGCGATCGGCTAACGAATTTTCGGCTTTTATAAAGGTTGATACTTGTGTATCTATGTGGGTGAAGTGTGAAGTAGTATGAGTATGAGAAATGTGTGTTAATAAAGTGATTTAGTTAACTATGTGAATGTAATACTGTAGTCAAACCGATTCATTACTTGAGACTTACTAAGCTTTTAAATGCTTACCCGGTTGCTTTGGCTCTCTGTTTTATAGATTTTGTTCGTTAGCTATCGGATTCGGGATCAGCGAAGTCGAAGTCATCTACACTATCAAGCTCTTTTGGTATTCTTTAGTTGAACTCTGGATATGGCATGTATAGGACTACCCCCTGTGTTTAAGTTCTTTTGTGTTGTATGTGTGTAAAGCCATGCGAAAATGGCTTGTAAAAGTGGAGTATGGCATTAGACCATTGTGTGTATGTATGTATATATATGATTTCATGATGTGACTATGGTTGAAATGGAAGTGTTGGGCTAATGATCAGCCATTGGAATGGCTAAATATGATCACATGTGGACCTATGTAGGGCAAAATCCTAGTTGGTCCATGGTAACCACAAAATAGGTAAAGTTTATCTTGAAAACAGATTTTGACAGCAACAGTGGTGTGGAATTGAAAAATCACATAAATTCGTAGGAGTGGAATTAAATAGTGAATAAATTATGTAATCGAACCATGATGAATCTACTTTTATATGGAAGTAACGAAGCAATTATAGGAACAGTACAGAAAGAGATATTCGGGTTCTTGTGGAAAGGGCCAGAACAGTTTCTGGATTCACTGTTCCGCCTTTGGAAATTCACTATAAATTGACCAGGATAATTAGGGGTCATACCATATATGTTGGATTCCTCTCTGAGTCTAGTTTCCATAGAAACAAACGGCATTAGTATTGAAGCCCTGTGCAGAGAGAATATCCAGTCGTAATGGGAAAAGGTCAGTGTAGTCGACCCCTGTAACATGAGAGACTTTGACTAATAAACTGTACTAATGGGCCCGACCAAAAATTCTAGAAAAAAATATATAGGTGGGGACATGAGTCTAGTTTCAGGGAAAAATCACAAAACTGATTTTCGAGTTGTGAAACTCAAGATATGATTTTTGAAGCGACTAGTACTCAGACTGGACAGTGTCTGGAAAAATTTTTAAAAGTCTGTCAACACCTCGTATTCGACTCCGGTGACGGTCTCGGGTTTGGGGTGTTACATGCATATTCGGCCATAGAAGGAGATTGGTGTTGCATGTATTCGGTTAGAGGCAAGCATATTGATGCTTTTGTCTTGGCTTAGAAAATTCGGCCAAGGGGGAAAATTAGCCAAAATGTTGAGTTTGATTCATGATTCCGTACATATTGTGACTTTAATGTCTAATGTATAAATATAGGCTAAGTG